>NC_135760.1:13534140-13738769 GCF_052425735.1 Oculina patagonica
CAGCCCCCCCTACCCCATAAAAAAGGAACGGCCCCTAAGTGGCTGCGAGAGACCCAGGCCATTACATCTGAGAATAATTCCGTTAATCAATTTAATACATGAGTCAAGCTGTAGCTAGTTAATAACGTGCATCATTTATTTCCTATAATGGTATAGGCAAAAAAATTTTTTGTCTGATGAAAATATTTGCATTTTTGGAAAAAAGGTGTTTCTAACGGTGCTTCTATCCCTTAATCGTTTATTCATCTTACTGCATGTATTCCAGGTATGCAGTGGCACCTTTTTCTACCTTTAAGAAACTAGGCATACCTGGTCCTGCTCCATGGCCATTCCTTGGAAATCTTCCTGAAATGGCCAAGAAGGTAATCATGTTTGTGACTTTTTTATTTTACTATTGAGCATGTTATGCACTGTGCACTATAAGAAAGGGTTTTCAAAACAACCCAACGACTGCGAGAGGTCCGCTGGCTACTTGACTATCTGTTGCCGGTTACTTTGGTCAATAGCAATCACGAGCTTACAAAAACAAGCTTGGCATTGTCACAGGCGCCTACTCTTCCAGTTGCCGATGTCTACTTCAAAACATTTAGATTCCCTTGTAAGTATGTTGTAAATGCACCAATTGTGTTGACCTACACTGCACTTAGGGCTTCCTTTTAATCTTAGTGTGATGGCTATACCTTTTACAATACCTTGCTAACGACATTATCATAAAAATTGTTTGTTGTTTTCAGCCTGGTCAGCCGTTTTTAGTTGACAAGGAATGGGCTGAAAAATATGGAAGAGTTTTCGGGTATGTTATTTAAAAATTTATGAAATTGTAATAAGGTGTTTTCTAAGAAAAATTTGTTTCAAGTTATAAGTTTTCGGCAGCCAGTCTGCTGTCTTTGACAGATAAAAAACTATCTTTTATCCGTCGAAGACAGCAGACTGGCTGCCTAAAGCTTATACTTTTAAACAAATTTTATCCAGAGAACGCCTTATTACAATTTTATAATGAATCCTGGTATTTGATCTTCAATATTTTTATGTTATTTAATGCTGACAGGGCTGTCAGTAAGACCTACAACCCCCAGGGTACCAGCCGTAATGTTATGTTCTGTTTATTACCCACTTCAAATCTTTTTAAAAGTCCTGTATTATTAAATATACATGTACATTTACATGTAAGCTTAGAAGTTATTTCCATATTATATTGTTCAAATTTTACCCAAAGGCTGTACTTTAATTTGCAGTTGCTGGGCTTTTGAATGGGATGCTAGTCTATTGCTGCCCCCCCCCCCCCACAAAAAAAAAAAAAAAAAAAAAAAAAAAATTCCTCAGCAACTTGCCGGTACCCATTTGTACCCCTGAGTGGAGAGAGACACAGTGCACAGGTACAATGACCCAGCCAGGGCTTGAACCAGAACCCGTCAATATGAACTCCAGTTCTCATGTATTATGGATGCAGTGAAGTGTGGTTGACAGACAAAAATGTTTGGAAGGTTTGCCCTTTTGTTCTTCCCTTCCCCTCCCTAATATGTTGAGCTACATGTACTTGCAACCCTACATTACAAGATTGTAACATGAGGTTCCAACATTGATAGAGAGAGTGGCAGGGAGGGGGGAGGGGGATCCTAAAGACAGTTTAGGAATGGTGTTTACTAAATGGAATCCAAAACTCAGTGTAATCAGGTATATGTTTACAACCTTCCCTAAAACTACTTTTGCCTTTGATGTAGCTTCTTGTGTGAATCAGAAAAGCATGAACAGTACAAATTGATTTCGACATGTCAGTCGGGTAGCTTCCAATGAGAGGCAAGATCTAATTCGCGTAGTAACATTGCTTACCATCTTTCTCTTTGCGATAATGTTTTTAAAACAGGTTCTACCTTGGACGCTCCCCATCTTACATGATATCAGATGTTGACCTTCTTAAACAGATTCTTGTCAAAGAATTCAGCAAATTTCCCAACCGACCACTTGCAGTAAGTAGTTGGCAGATACAACAACAAAGAGAAATAACTACTGCTACTAAAGCTATAATCACAATTGACAGATTTAATTAAAAAAATTAATGTTAATGTGCTTAATTAAATGTTCTACAGCAAACGAGAATAATTTGGTTAAGGGCGTTTTTGTTTGGGATCAATCCGGAAATAGAATATTTAGAATAATGTGGGTTAGCGTTTGTTTAGCTGCTCTTCTTATTCCGGAATACTTGGATTTCCATTCCGGAATACATTCTAATTCCAGAATATTCCCAAACGAGCCTGATCATGTTGATTTGTTGCTGTATAATATGACTGATGACAGTAGTTTCCGAGGCCATGCTGCCGAGGCAGCGTGGCCGAGTGGTTAGAGTGCTGGACTTGAAATCTGGAGGTCCCGGATTCAAGTCCCGTTCTGACCACTATCTGGATTTGTTCTCGGTTGCCCCGAGCTCAAATCCTCGGTCATGCTTGTAAATAGCCAACTGGTCTGCCTCCTGCCAGTTGGGATTTTTAACCATGTTATGTTTATTTAATATATTATATTTGTTTCATATACACGGCCCCACAAGCTTCTAGCTTTAAACACAAACCATGTATAAATAAAGTTGCTTTACCTTTATCTTTTAGTGTCTCTATTTGTCTTAACCAAATTCTGCCTTGGAACTACTGTAGTAGAAATTTCTCCAACCTCCAAGGGAACTGAATATTGCTTTGAGAAACTGGACATTTGAGAAATAATTGGGGATAAAATTTCACTGTCCAAATGAGTGATGACCAAATCCAAGGGAAGGGACTTTTTTGTTTGAGTTATCTAAGGAGGTTTGAGAAATCATGATTCCACCTCTGTATTAAGGACGTTCGCGCTAAAATCTTCTAACAGTGCAATTTTTCTTAAACTTTCACAACTGCTAGTTTATGAGTTATTCATGTCAG
Organism: Oculina patagonica; assembly: GCF_052425735.1. Taxonomy (NCBI): domain Eukaryota; kingdom Metazoa; phylum Cnidaria; class Anthozoa; order Scleractinia; family Oculinidae; genus Oculina; species Oculina patagonica. The sequence goes on from NC_135760.1 coordinate 13,537,047, forward strand.
ATTGTAAAAAAATGGGGGTCACTAAATTCGTTTCCGAGATACGATATCTGAAAGAAGGCACTTATTTGGATAATTTTGACTTTGTCACTCGATTATGACCTCAGTGACTTCTGGCGACAAAATATTGTAAATGAATCGATGCAAGCCAACTTGCTTTATCTGAGTTTATTCAAGTGGGTCTATTGAACAAAAATATTTTGCTTTTGAGGTCCCTTAAGGTAAATCTTGTCTTTAAAAACTATATTTGCGAGCATTCAAGACTGCAAAATGTGACTGATTTGATCGCACACGAGAAGTGAAAATAAAATATAACATACTTCCAACATCCAAATTTTGCCCATTTTTTGTCAATCGGTAGAGATTTATTATAAAAGGTTTTAGACCCCCAAAAGAGTGGGAGTCACCGATTATTTAAGAGAGGAAACTACCTTATAGAAAATTAACGATACATGTTATTAGTGCGAATTTAAAAAAATCGCGTTAATTTTATTAACGTTAACTTTTTTACTATAAGGATTTGACGATAACTTTTCTTAAATTCGCGTTAATTTTATTACGCGTAAATTTTGTTCGCGTTGTTAAAATGCTTTGTTATATTCCTATAATAAGGTACAAGCAAAGTTAGCGTAGCACCTACCTACTCTATATGTGTTAAGGAAGTTTTCTTAGCGCGCACGCTTGTGCATGACGTGGCGTGAAGTTGCGACATGAATTACGTGCGCAGTAAGGATGCATATAAACAATTCGTGCAAACGTCCTTAAAAAGTGTAATTTAGCAGCAAAGTGAGTCATGAATTAGAAGAACTTCCTTTAAGTCAGGGCTCGACACTAATTTTTTACGCGACTTTCCATGTTGGAAAGTAGCCTTCAAATTTTACTTTCCATCTCAAAATTTTACTTTCCAAAATGGACGACAGTTCAAAAGTTGCTAACCATGTTTAATTAATATTAAAAAAATCTTACTATGTGTCTCGGCATTGTTTTAGTTGTTAAAAGTTGGACGTCTCATCCTCGTTCCACTAGCGCACCAAAACTGCACTCCAGGTTGAGGGTTAAACTCGGCTGTGAAACACTAGTCCCTTCAATACGAATCCTCATGAGACAGTCTAATACTTCAACTGACAAGCATGATTTCCAGTCTGACTTTATTTTCCCCATTACTGAAAAACCTCGCTCACAAAATGCTGTTGACAGCGGTAGATTCAGTGTAATTTCAACCAACATAAGCTATTGGGAAATCTGTCCTGAACGCGTACATCTGAAGTGCTTTTGCCCGTTTGTCCTTCGTCAACTTTTTCTTTTTTACCTTCTTTTTGTCCAACATCACTACTACGTTGAGAAAAACCAAACTAAAAGAGACTCATTTCCCTGGAAAGATTTTGTTACATACCTTCGCGACAGAAGATCAATATTGCACCATACCACGTGTGTTTATAGTACCCAGACCTCCTCGGGAGTTCTCTTGATCCAATATGGCGGAGAATGCGAGAATAGCGTAAAATTTGTCTTTTTAAGACGAGTTGTCATTGTCATTTGGCTATTTTTTATCATTATCATAATTTTTACACACTGTTTTCCACTTAAGCCTTTTAAGCATAAAATTTGCTTTCCAGTAAAGCTTAAAATTTACTTTCCAGATCGGGTAAGTATTTTGGTTCATTTTCGTTTTTTTACTTTCCAAGAAGAAAATTTACTTTCCAGTGGAAATCGGGAGAGTGTTAGTGTCGAGCCCTGAATTAAGGACCTTTTTGAACTGAGGGTGAATTGTTTTGCTCCTGTTTATTGCATGCCTGGATTTGTTAATTTAGGTCTGTAAAAACTAATTTGTAAAAATGCATCATGTTCTGTGTACTTGAAAATGTTTGCAGGCTATTGGAAACCAGAATGGTATTTTCAGAGGCAAAGGATTGTTACAGCTTGAAGATGAAGACTGGAAGAGAGTCCGTGCAACAATCACTCCGACATTTAGTGCTCTTAAATTGAAGCAGGTTGGTCATGACAATCCAGTATACCAAATGCAGCAAATTATAGAACATTTTATTTCCAAAGGTGGCTCAGATGTTAACCTGTTGAGAAATATTCCCTCCCCCCACGTTAGAAAAGTCTTTAAGGATGGAAACGATTTGGTAATACATGATACAAGAAATATAAATGATAGGAACCGACGTTTCAATGCATCTTGCGCCGTTATCAAGGTTACATAAGGTTGCAAATTCGCTTTCAACTTAGCCTTTTCACAACGGTTACTGCTTTTTATCACTAATTATGTAACCTTGATAATGGCGCAAGATGCACCAAAACATTGGCTCCTATCATTTATTTCTTGTATTATGTACTACGTACCCCACGTTAGAACAACAAAAAAACAATTTATTAAAGTATCTGTCTTTTTTGAGTATTTTTCGGGATTAAAAGGGATACTGAGTAGAAAGACGGTTTTCATGAGCTCTTTCAAGTTTATTCGGTAGAAATCTGTGTTAACTACCTTATTTATTGTTACATATTTTCAGGGAACTTAGTTTCGCAAAAATGGAATGGGCTGATATTTTGCAGGGCTTAATTTTCGCAATAAGGCCAAAAAATATGTTACAACAATTAAAAAATATACGTCAGAAACATTTAGAATAAATTTTTACGGGTCTTTAACTTCGTGATATTTCAAAAATCGCGAAAATTAAGTCCCGCAAAAAAAAGTAACAATAAGGTAGTATTATTCTTGCTTGCACACATGGACAATTTTTTCTTTTATTTACCTCCTTGAAGATAACGCATTTAATTCACCAATCATGTGACACATTGTGCAAAAAGCTAGAAAAGATTGCTGAGTCAGGAGAAAAAGTGAACATGTGGAGGTGAGAACAACTTGTAGAGGGTCTATATATTATACTCTGGCGGCTTGGCAGTTTAAGCCAATTTTAAGTGTGGGTTTGCAGGCACAATCCTATTTCTCTGGCTGTTTGTGGTTGAGAAATTACAGTGGTTTTGGTTTTTGGAGAAAAAACGGAAGCTTTTGCAGTCTAGGAAGAACAAAATATGGCAGTAATGCAGAATGTATGACCCCCCTATAATAGTCCCTCCTTGTAGTAGTAGCTGAAGTTACAGTGGAATTCTGCTTTCTTGAACCTCCAAGGAAACAAAAATTGTTTCAAGTTCTAAATTGAGTGATAAAATTGCATTGTACAACTTAGTGAAGCAAATTTTTAATATCCATTGAAGGGAATCCGGGGTGGGGCAGTTTTGTAAGGGGAGGCTCCGCCCCGAGGTCCAACCCCTTACCCTTTTACAGTGGAACCCCGATATAATGATCTTCGATATAAAGATATTCCCGATATAACGATGAATATGTTATGTCCCGGCAATAGTAAAATGTATGGGACGGAACCCCGATATAATGATACCTCGATATAACAATATAATTTTACTGCCCCCTTGGCATATCGTTATATCGGGGTTCCACTGTATATACCATTTTGACAAAAAAGACACCCCTTTTGTATACTTTTTAAAGAAAAAAAGGTACCCCTTTCATATACCTACATGACATGACATATACTTAAAACAAGGCATTTTCTTGACATTTTTATGTAGCGCTTAATAAATTAACATGATACAGCCATTTAATTTAAAGGCCTTTTCAAATATCTTAATGACAGAATTTCCCACCCTTTCATATACCTAAACTTGTAAAATCCTACCCTTTTATATAACTGAAGCCTGAAAAAGGTACCCCTTTCGGGCAGAGCCTCCCCGTATAGGCCATTATATGGAGTACCCCCCCCCCTGGAGGATATCAGGGTTTGGATATTCACTATGCATATCCATTGTACGCTCATTGAATAATTATTTAATATTTCTATTTAATGTCAAATAACTTACCGACATATACCGGTAAATTAAATTATTACTTAAGTTTAAAAGTTTTCAAAGGTGAAGATTTACAATTAATTTTAGTGAAAGTTATTTGGTGTGCAAATAATTTAGGTAAAAAAATGTGTGTAACTTGTTGCAAACATTTTCATTTTACATTATAACAACAACCAGGGCTTGAGACTAACTTTTTTGCTAACTAGCCAAGTGGCTAGTGACAGACAGCTTTGATTTCACTAGCCAAAACTTATTTTCTAGAGCGGTTTTACTTAACTTGTGAAATAGGTAGTGGGACAATACAGGCTACTACTTCGTACTAGTTCTTATTATTTCCGCTTTTGTTAGAAATTCTCCTGTTTTTTATTCTTGGTTTTTGTGTACCACGCACAATTACTAATTAGTAAGCACTATGACACACTATCTAACATTTTTTGTTTCACAGGTTAAATAAAACCACTCTACTAGCCACAATTTTTAAGCATATAGTTCTTTTTTTAAGGAGGGGAGGGGGGATAATGCGATAATGTTTAAACCTTGAATCGTAAAATGTTCCTTAAATCTTCACGCTTTTTTTTTTTTTTTTACAAAATTGGGCTTTGTTCTTCACTATAAAAATTGTACATGTACATGCGTTTTTGTCAAATAGATTGTTTAAAGCTTCACATGTCAACAGTTTACTTGTTAGTTATATAATTTCTCTGAGAGACGATTTAAAAAAATGTGGTTTCTTGCCACTAATGCCTGATTTTTTCACTAGCCAAAATGGCTAGTGAAAGGCCAAAACCTACTAGCCAAAACTGCATTTTTACTAGCCTTTGGATAGTTGGCTACCGTTAGTCTCGAGCCCTGACAACTAAACACTACTTTGGTTAATGGTCATTGACTTGCTTGCATGTTTAACAGGACTTATGGAAAGTTCACCATGGAAGTGATTTTAGCATCAGCATTTGGTGTCCAGGCAGACATACAGACAACTGCCGATGAACCTTACACACCTAATGCTGAGAGAATGTTTCAAACACCTCCACTTTCATCTATTTTGAGTAAGTTCTTACGGACAGTTTCCGAGTAATTCTCAGCTAAACTGGAATGTGTAATAGTCATTTTTTATCCGTCATTTCAAACCTCAACACTACAAGTTTCTGTAGCTTGAGGAAGCTAGGAGCTGATTGCCACCAGAGCTGTCATTTTTAAGCAGCCATTTATACCTGCCAACTCTCACGCCTTAGGTGTGAATCTCACGCCTGCAAGTTGAAAACTTCAATCTCATGCCAACTCACCCTTATGAACCAATTTCTCATGTGTGAACTCTAACCAATGCAAGAAACGAAAACTCCGTGTAAAATGAGAAAATGACGAAAAAGAAGAAGAAGAAAATCTCAGAGTTTTGACAAGAAAGGCTTTGAAAATGAGGTTGTGTTAAGCAAAACACGTCTACCCACTGGGATCGGGTGACCCTATATTTCGGCGGAATGGAGGAATGACGGAACGGCACGCAGAATGGCCAAATATCCTAAAACACGGAATGACGGAATATCCTAAAACGCGGATTGACGGAATATCCTAAAACACGGAATGACGGAATATCCTAAAACGCGGAATGACTGAATATCCTAAAACGCGGAATTGTGGCTCAGAAAGAGCGTGTAAATCAGCTTATAACAGTATAAGTCCAGTCATAGCATCGTTCAAAAGATCCATTACACCTAACCAGATATTTCTGTTCTCTATTTGTATGACTCTTGTAACTTTTTTCTCGTGTCTGAGACTGATACCACAAGGAAAGCACCAGCTTTCTTCCAATCTCCGTATTTAAGCCCTGTTGGTCGGGGTTAGTACTTGGATGGGTGACCAACCGGAAACCCCTTGTTTTTGGTTTCCTTTTATTTTTATTTCTCAGTACGAACTCAATAAATTTCAGGTCCTTCCATTTTTGTTTATAACGGCTTCGTTTGCGTTTGCGTTTGCATCGGCAGGTATAAGCCATGACATTGAAGTTATCAACCCAGGGGGGTACTCGGAATTTCAAGTGATCGAATGCTGGCAAAAATCAAGATGCAACAAAAATCCCTAGGGCTTCCAACCTAGTCCAAAAATATCCCCAGATCACCAATTGACCCTCAATAATCAACAGGAAACACATTTGTTTGTATTTATTAACAGATCTACGCAGCCAAGGCACTACCACAAATCTTTAGATTGTTGTACTACCCAAAACTTCTCTAGCTAACTACCTCAAAAAAATACTTGACAAATTTTCTAACCCCCAAAAAATCTGGGAATCCAAAATTCAACACCCACCACCCCCCCCCCCCAAAAAAAAAATATATTTTATATATATCCTTTGATCATTCCAATCACTTGAAATATTGGGTAACCCCCTGGGGTGATCACTTGTAACATTTTCCCTGCATATACAGGCCCTGCCAGGGTAAATTCTGACAAGCGACATGGCCCAAAAAGTAGCAACAGCACATAAAATAAAATCGCGACAAGCAACGATCGTTTTGGGGAAACTTAAATTCTGAAAACGACAAGCAATTTTCCTTCAATATTACTACCGGCAGCGATGTGAAGTGCGATAAAAAAGCGGCATGGGACATTTTTAAATTTAGACAAGCGACACGGGATCCCCCCTGGCAGGGCCTCTGTATTTGCAATTGTAACATGTTCTTTTTCATCTGTATATAGTGGTGTTCCCATTTATGAAGCCTGTGCTTCAGTTGGTTTCCGGCCTGTTGTTACGTTCTTCTACAACTGAACGAGTAAAGTCTACAGCCTTTCTTATAAAAACTGCAGAAGAAGTGCTGCACTTGAGAAGGGAGAGTGGAGTTTCACAGGTAAACCCGTGAACAATGAAAAATTATCTTTGGTTGAAAATTTTTCTAACCAGTTTGATTTTTATTTCCTTTTGATTTAGATCATGGTTACCGGAATGAATATGAGGCAATGAAAATTAAAAATCAAACTGGTTTGAAAAATCTTATACAAAAGATAGCTTTAAACCTAGCATATAATTTATTTGTTTTGATGTAACAGGGTTCATACAGGTCCTGGAAAACCTGGAATTTTATTGTGGCACTTTCCAGGACTGGAAAGTCCTGGAAAAATTCCAAAACTGAGAGGTCATTAGTACAGTACAGTATCGCATAAACAGTTCTATTCTCTGCAACAAACACAAAGCTCAGACTGCATGCACTCCAGCCACTTGTTCTTTGCTTTACGTCTGCAGAGAAAAGATCTGTTGGAGCTGATGTTACGTGCAGAGGTCACTAACAAAGACGGAAAAACCATAAGTAAACTGAGTGATGATGAAGTTCTGGCACAGTCTTTTACATTCATGTTAGCTGGATATGAGACGACAAGCAATGCTTTAGCCTACACAACATACTGTCTGGCATTGAACCCTGAAGTGCAAGATAAACTCATCAAGGAAATTGACGACGCTGTTGGAGACAATGTAAGTACGATCAATGCCTTGTATCGTGAAACACCTTTGTGATAAACATACAGCTGACACAGAAAGGGCTATCCTGCAGTACGAAGATTTGAGTTAATATGCAAATGTTGTAAGATTAGTCAGGCATTACCAGCCCACGCATGGTTCAGATTGGAACTGTTTCTAAAGGAGGTACATTGTTGAGCACATGGTGAGTGAGATCGGAGTGAGATCGTAGTGAGATCTGCCATCTATAGCAGTGAGTTTAGCCGTTCAAAATTGTTGTTTATTATTGGACTGGAATTAAGTTATGAGTTTATTGTGAAAAGAAACATTTCCGACAGGAGTATTTATTTATTTACAGGGTTTTCATTAAGAAATGTAATAGGAGGAGAATAGTGTAAAGTAACCGGAGGATGATTTTTAAAGGTTCCGCATCTTAATATAAAAAAAAACGGTACAGGCCGTTAAAAAATTTAGCCGGAGAATTCTATGTAGTAGCCGGAGAATTCTCCGATCGATGCCTAATGAATACTTTCGTGGCTGGTCTGACACGCATGTTTCGTCTCTGCCAAGAGACTCATCAGAGACCTTTCGGTGAAGCTAACTCGTCGAACATCGCGTTCGAAGTCCCGCTAGCGTCGAAATGATGGTGCAATCTGGCCTTACATCGCGTAAGCATTCCCAATTGCGTAACGTGTAAATTGTTAATGAATACTTTCGTGGCTGGTCTGACACGCATGTTTCGTCTCCGCCAAGAGACTCATCAGAGACCTAATGAACACCATGTGTTTATTTTAAGTATATTTACAGTTTAACACACACAAGATGTCTGTTCTAAGTTTGTTTTGCATGCAAGGCATAACATCACGCTCCATTAAAGCTGATTGCAGTCTCAGGGCTTTGCAGGGGGAGATTGCACAGTAGGGACTGAAAATCATCTTTAACTGCATTTTACTTCCATTTGAATTTGCCTTACCTGTGTTACTGAAAGGTTCTCTGTATCTGGTCTTGCAGGAAACTGCTGACTACGAGACAGTTCAGAATTTGGAGTATTTGGATATGGTGTTGTGTGAAGCTTTGCGTCTCTATCCTCCTGCTTTCAGGTATATCGGGTTCATAACATTTATTAAGGTCATTATAGACAGCTTGCCGGCCTTTCTTTGTACCCATGTATTTGTATTACTGTGAGGTCATTGAGTATGAGATATAAATTTGGATTGATTATGATGGTAGCTGACAAGGATGAGATAACCATAATGATTAATACTCTTTATAAATTCTGACGCTGACTTAATTGAGCGTAAACAACGCTCATAATGTACTCAAGACGTTTCGACCGAGAATCTTCGGTCCTCTTCGGTTGTTATCATGGCATAAAAAAACGGCTTTTTTAACGGTTTCACATTGTACGTGCGTGCGAGTGACTAATACAAATACACGCGAACGCTGCGCGAGACTATGAACATTATGTAAGTGACTTATATACATCAGGGATGTCTATGTGTTCATTTCCCGCATTCTGGTCCCTCTGCGAATGCCACGCTTCTAGCAAAAGCCTCTTGTGGTAATCGCCTGACTTGTCCACCACCGCTGCATGATTGAAATCCATATCATGGCCAAACGTGTTTGCGTGTTGCGCGATCTTAGAGTTTTTGTCGCAAACACGGACTGCTCTTTGATGTTCTTTAATTCGAGTAGCTAACGCTCTGTCCGTTTGTCCATAATAGGTAAAATTGCAGTCAAGGCAGTTAACTCTGTAAACTACACATCTAGACTGGAATGCTGTGAGTTTGTCCTTCGGTCTGGGGAAGTGTGTGCGTAACGTGTTAAGTGGTTTAAAGCCAACTTTGACCCCGTTGTTGCGTAGAACTTTTGAGATTCTTTCAGTTACGCCTTTCACGTAGGGTAGAACAACAAACGATGTTGCGGCATCATTTGGAGTGTCGCTGCTGTCTGAGACACGACCATTAGCTTTGCGATGAGAATCACAACTCTTGATAAACCGCATTGGATAGTTATTGTTCATCAAGACTTTAACCACATGCTCCTTTTCTTTGCGTTTCCCTGCGCTTGTTGATGGGATATTTTTCGCTCTCTCAAGGAGTGTATTCACCACTGATCTCTTGTGTTGAGTTGGGTGATGCGAGTTGAAATCTAGATATTTGTCAGTGTGCGTTGGCTTTCGGTAGACGTTAACCTGTATGCGCCCGTTCACTCTAGTTGTTGCGGTGTCTAAAAATGAAAGGCCGTCGTCACCTTCGACCTCACTAGTGAATTGTATGTGCGGGTTAACAGAGTTAAGGTGGTCATGAAACTCTTGCACATACTCCTTTTTTAGGCATACGTGGCTGTCGTCGACATACCTGTACCACCATCGTGGAGGATGAGGGGCTGTTGAAATCGCTCGGTCTTCTACAAACTCCATGACTAGATTGGCTATGGTTGCACTAACAGGCGAACCCATAGCGCAGCCAAATGTTTGGTGATAATGTTCTTGCTCGTAGGTGAAAAAACTGTTCCTCAAAACGAACTCTAGCAACCTCATGATATTGCTCACGGAAATGTTCGTGCGTTCCGTTAGAGTTGTATCACGCTCCAATCTATCGCGAGTAACTTGTAGGGCCAACTCTACTGGGATTGAAATCCTACGTGAAAGGCGTAACTGAAAGAATCTCAAAAGTTCTACGCAACAACGGGGTCAAAGTTGGCTTTAAACCACTTAACACGTTACGCACACACTTCCCCAGACCGAAGGACAAACTCACAGCATTCCAGTCTAGATGTGTAGTTTACAGAGTTAACTGCCTTGACTGCAATTTTACCTATTATGGACAAACGGACAGAGCGTTAGCTACTCGAATTAAAGAACATCAAAGAGCAGTCCGTGTTTGCGACAAAAACTCTAAGATCGCGCAACACGCGAACACGTTTGGCCATGATATGGATTTCAATCATGCAGCGGTGGTGGACAAGTCAGGCGATTACCACAAGAGGCTTTTCCTAGAAGCGTGGCATTCGCAGAGGGACCAGAATGCAGGAAATGAACACATAGACATCCCTGATGTATGTAAGTCACTTACATAATGTTCATAGTCGCACGCGCGTACAATGTGAAACCGTTAAAAAAGCCGTTTTTTTATGCCATGATAACAACCGAAGAAGACCGAAGATTCTCGGTCGAAACGTCTTGAGTACATTATGAGCGTTGTTTACGCTCAAATAAGTCAGCGTCAGAATTTATAAAGAGTATTAATGTCAACTCCTGACTGTAATTTTGGTATTTTTCATTTAATAACCATAATGATGTTATTATGCATTTTAATACTTACAATTTTTCAGACATAAAAGGCAAGTTACTGCTCAACAGAAAATAGAATCCTTCTTAATACATAAAACTGCTGGAGCGATCTGTGATCATAGCTTAAAATATAAAAATGGTTTAATACATTCATTCATACATACATTCTTCTTAATACATTTTGCTTTCTTTTCTGATCATTCAGATTTGGTCGTGCTTGCAGTGAAAGCTGCACATTAAATGGTGTGCACTTTATTAAGGGAACAGTAGTAATAGTTCCTGTGTTTCACCTGCACCGGGACCCAGAATATTGGCCCAACCCAGAGACTTTTGATCCTGACAGGTACGAAACACTGGATAACTTTAAGTGCTTTGTATCGAAAGTGCAATCGTTTGGACCAACAGGAACTGACTCTTGTAAAATGGAACAACATTTTCTGCTTAAACCGGGCCAACCGATTGGAACAGTCCTTTCCATTTTGCATTCTTTTCCCCAGTTCCCCACATCTGTGAGAAGCTAGTGAACTAAAGTAAGGCAACTGAACAGAAACAGTAAATTTTGGTGTAACTGGTCAAGTAGACCACCTCAAGAGGTGGTCCTGAATATTCTGGTCAGACCGAACCAAAACAGAGCTTGCCATATATTTGACTATCAACCTATATTCTGAAATATTTGGCTTAATGGAAAGCACCCATTGTTAGCTAAGGAGACGTTTGATATTGATCACTCTTGGACCTCTTGTTTGTGTTTTTTTTTGTTTACTTATCTCTTTTAATTCTTTTACCCTTGTGTAGGTTTTCACAGGAGGCCAAACAGCAGCGCAGCCCGTACTGTTATCTTCCATTTGGCACAGGGCCACGGTCCTGTATCGGCATGAGATTTGCCCTCATGGAGGCTAAAATGGCACTGGTTCATATACTAAAGAGGTTTAAATTTCAGCGTTCTGCAGACACTGAGGTATATTTATTGGAGAACTACATGTACAAGCTTGCCCACCCAATAAATTTTTGTTGCATAATACCTGACGCCCTCTATATGGCGCACGCCTGCAGGGAACCATGGTAGTTGTATTCAGCAAAACTTGCACAAGACTTGACTACGTTGAATTCCATACAACTACCATGATTCACTGCAGGCGTCTCATAGAGGGAATTGGCCATAAATTATTTGTCAGAGGTTGAATTTCAAAAGCTTAGTGACTGATAATATTCTATTTTATTTTTTAGGTACCTCTTCAGCTCAAGGGAGCAGTGACAATGGCCCCAAAGAATGGCATTCAAGTGAAGATCGTTTCGAGGGCATAACAAAATAAACCATTTAATTAACAGACTCTCCAAAGTGGTTACCAAAACAACTTACTTGTGGTGTCTCCACAAGATCAGTTTGTTGTTTCTGCAAGTTCATTACATTCGAGTTTGTTATATCAGGATTAAGTACATTATTTTGGTTTATCAAAACAGTTAAAAGACAACATGCTCTGATCATCTGTTTATAGCACGCTATCATGTCACCTGGATACCTTTCACAAATGCTTGTATTGCACCATTCACCACACCAAGAAACCACCAATATAATTATCATGACAGAGTTCTATCTAGGGTATTTGAGGGGTAGATGCTACCCCCCCCCCCCAACAAAAAAAATGCCATTATCGTTACAGAATATAAGTAACTATATTGGAAAATTCACCCAGACACGACGAGGTCAGTGCACATGAAGTAAGTATTCCCTGTATAAGGACACTAATTGTGTCTCAAAATGCACCAGATTGCATCTCGGCACAAATTTATTAACCGGGCGGGGACTGGGCTGGCCCGGTTCATAAATCGCCCGGAATTTTTTCGTCGTAGTCGTGTCGGTAAATCGTTCCAGACCCGCTCGGCCGCTTCCTTGGCCAGGATTCAAATCACGCACTTTTGATATTTATTCGGCAGGAGCTATTAAACCCAGCTATTAAATCACTCTTCTATTTTAAATTTTATCTAAAACCCTGATTTCTGTTTAGCGTGAAATATGTATATTTTTGTGTTATTCAAGCGTTTGGATTGCGAAAGCGGTGATTGTTTTGACAGCTCCAAACCGCAACGTCAGTCACGCAATGTTTTTGCAGCAAGCTTTACACATAACTGCTTTTTTAAAAAACGGCTGGTAGCCAGAGCATTTTTGAGCCGGAATACTTTGAAGATGCTTTTCATTTAATAGGAAGAATTATGTCCATTTTCATCCGTGCACAGTTGAGCTGGCAAAGTCGCGTATCAGAGACGATTGAATGTTTGCACAGCAAAATAATCTTATTTTGGTTCTTGATGTAAAAGCTTTACTTACACACTTCTCAAGACTTCAGTAAACAAAATGGTAATGTATAGTATTTCTACGAACTATGATGGTATTTGTGAAGGGATCCGTAAAGCCAGCAAGTAAAACAAATGGTCTGAAAAATGAAAATGAAATCTTGGCGCGGATAATTTAATACATGTAATTAAATTCTACCACGGCATGCAAAATTTCACGTTTTTGAAATTTTCTAAATCTTTTTGCCTTTTAAAATGTTTCTTGACCCCATCTTGAATAAAAATTCATCTAAAACTTTTTTCATGTTTCTTTTTTATTTTTTCACGTTTGTATTAGTTGCCTTTTTAGGCTTTTGAAACGAACACGGCATCTATTTATATATTGAGGCACCATGTGATGTTTACATATTTGCTTTATTTGTCGTAGTAGTTCACTCGGCCGCTTTCTTGGCCAGGATTCAGATCCCGCACTTTTGATATTTACTCAGCAGGAGCAATTAAAATTTTATCTAATACCTCGATTTCTGTTAAACGTGAAAGATATATTTTTGTGTTTTTATTCAAACGTTCGACTCAAGCGAGTACTGGAGTCCGAAACCGGTGATTGTTTCGACAGGTCGCTGAAGTCGAAGCTTTTTACATCAGTCACGCAATGTTTTTGCAGCAAGCTCCTGCATTTAAAAACGGCTCCAGACTCCACTTTGAAGATGTTTTTCATTTAGCAAGATTTTTAACAGCATCTGTTATCTAATACGTGTGGTCTAATGCATGCCCTTTTTTAGTCTTTTTATTTTCTTTTGTAATTTTGTTTAGAAATTTTTCTGTTATTCTTGATATTTGACTCGTTTTATTCGTTTTTTTTTTATTATTTATGTGACTCGTTTTATTCGAGCAGGAGCCAATACTGTAGTTTTCTGGTTACTCCGCTCTTTTTAGCGAGGAATATAAAATATATAATTTTTGTTTTTCATTCAAGGGTTTTGAGTTTCAGTCGGAACCGAACGGTGATGGAGAAATGACCTGCAGTGAATCACGCAATCAAGAACTTGCGTTTGCGTGACTTCTTCCCAAAATTGACGTGAAGACTGAAGAGCTTGCATGTTTGAAAGCTGAAAAGCTTTCTTATCTTGTTCTTATTCCCATTTTTTGGTGTGGTACATGGTACATTTTTTTATTTTACGCGTCTTAGTTTTTAACGAAATCTTTCTAATTGTTTGTTTCTTTTGGTCGGAGATCATTTGTACTGCCATTTAACTGGTTTGAGTTCATTTATTCAAGATTGCACACAAAACGTTTTCAATAGCTAGGTTATTCAGTATTCGGAAGAAAAATAAAAATTTGAAAGCCTAAGCAGGAATTTGTCCAAGCATGGACAAGCAATCCACAGACTTGCGCGGGAACCAATATAAATTAAATGGTATTTTAAAAGTTTTTGCTGTACTTGTCTAATTAAGTAGTTAAACATTAACCGCCCGGTTTTAAGCATTAAGCTTTAGGCGTCTTGTTTCAAAACATTTCCTGGTGCATACCTTTGGACCCCCCTAGGAAGCTTGTGGACTTCCGCCACTTGGGACTTCTCCCCCAAACAATAAATCCTAGATACGAACCCTACATGGAAAAAAATTGTAGGAACCTTGTCAGCTTTGTTTTTTAAAAAATATAGATATTCCATTAGAGTGAAATGAAGCATAACACAATAGTGATGGCAGATGGAAATAAATGAGCTGACTTCTTTTTGATCAAAATTATGTGAGGTGTGGTTCTTTAAGCGTGCCTGGCCTGCACTTATTGCCACTACTCACTTGCAAACTACCCACACTAATGGTGAGTGATAAACAACATGAGGCTTCATTTGCTTTGGAAGGGACTGATGAGAGGGTTGGGGGGGGAGAGGAAGTTTTGTCATACCTCCCAAATCCTGTAATTTTTGGATGCATTGTTTTAAGACCACAAAGTCATGTTCTTTTTGGGCCCTCCCCCATTCTGCAAAATAAGTCCACACTACCACAGATAATAAGACTGAAACGGCATCAAATTTATTGACATTAACAGCAAAAAAGTACAAGAATTGATAAATTTCAGTTTGCAATTACTGACCAATTATGCCTTTTTACAGAAATATAAATTACCAAGATTACCCGTAATAAAACTATTTTTGGCATATACATGTACTACAGTGTAATAATGGTACATGAACGCCTGCAGAGGATTGTTTTGTGGCACCACTTTCAGTAGTGGTGAGAGAAAACCAAAACAGCTGTGCAGGGTTCATGAAGTCAAAACATTAGCCTCATTGCTCAAACAGAAAACATCACAATGCTGCTGATTCTGTTTACTTTTACCCTAGTTATCGAATAAATCCATCAGAAAAATAGAAACAAACAAAAAATCTTTTGAAAAACATCATCCAGTGTTGTATTGAATTCCCGTTTAAAGATTGAATAACTCGCTCCGAATATTGGAGCAAATAATAAAATCAAATTTGAGAAGAACACTAGAGCTGCTTTTTTGCTTTTGTGAGTTTCCCAGGGAATTAATTTACCAATGACGTAAATCTTGCAAGTCAGGACATGTTTGTCTCAGTGGTTATTTCCTTCAGATTTCAGAAATCCTCTAGATGACACATCTCCAAAAATACATAAGGTTAAAAAATCGAACATTTCACACGTACCATGCTAGGTTTAAAGTTTGAAAGATTTGTTTAGTTTCCATTTGTAGCAGATTTAAAGCTTTTAGAGCATTGCGTGATTCTTGCCGATCAGTGCCTTGTGAAAGTAAAAATTTACTAACGCCAGCACATTCCAGGACACAAACGTAATGTGAATAAATGTAAATTCTTGCCCGCTAAAGCGTTTTTTTCTTTTAAAGCATGAAATTTTAGTATTTTCCTTGATTCAACGCTTCAAAATACTTCACGCTGATCGAATATATTAAAAGTAAAGACCAAAGGATTCGCAAAGATTTGAACCGTAGCTGATAATAGCTTTGAAATGTAAAAAAAATAAAATGTAAATACAATTTTTAAAGTCCATACGCGGGACGAGGTTACCCTCAGTGTCCGAGCCAGAGGCTCATGTATAAGACGTAGGACTGATACAGATCGAATTGGAATTTAGTAGTGTTGATTTTTGCGGAGGGAGGAAAACCGGAGAACCCGGAGAAAAACCCTCGGAGCGAGGACGAGAACCAACAACAAACTCAACCCACATATGACGCCGGGTCCGGGAATCGAACCCGGGCCACATTGGTGGGAGGCGAGTGCTCTCACCACTGCGCCATCCCCGCTCCCCCGTTACTCAAGGTCTAGCCGATCGAAAGTGAAACTTGTCACGTCAGCACATTCTTTTACACCAACGTAATGGTATTTATTCACAGATTTTTGCCCACTGAATTATATTTCTCTTAAAAGCGTGGAAATTTAGTATTTTCCACGAGTCAAACGCTTCAAAATTGTATATTTTCACACTAAACATTTTTTGTAAAGACAAAAAAAAGAAAATTTCTGAATTTTTGGCACAATCTTCACTTTTGGATGATGGAACACACACTTGATAAGACTTCCTCTTGTATCACAAAACAATTATTTAAAGGGCCCTGCACAGTTCCTCCTACATCAGGGCTCAAACCGAGCAAACTAGGAGAGTTGCCTGTCGTTTAATTCAATTCTTTTGCCTGTAGCTGTAATTCAAGTTTTTTTCAAGCCCTGTAAAGTGCCTTAAACTGACGGGAACATTACACAATTTAATATAAACAGGGACTTCAGTAACTACTGTGCTACATAAAGCACTGTTAAAAGCTGCTATCATTGGGCATTTTATCCGTTTTAAATTATGTATGAGAAAGCAATCTCCACACACTTGTCAGAAACTAATTATAGCCCCAAAATTAAAATGAATGAGCAACATGGAAAATATAAGTGACAAATGTATCTACAGTAAATTAAAATGTTATAGAAATGTACATAAATTTAGTATGCATGTAACTTGTGCATACCAAAAGTAAGCATTGCATGTACCACATAAATGCCAAATGTGGGCAATGTAATGCCAATGATGATGACGACAAAGATGATGATAATGAGAGCAATACAGTGGAACCTCGATATAACCATGTTCCCGGTATAACGATGAATGTTCTATGTCCCGGCAAAAGTTGCAGTAAAATGTATGGGATAGAACCCCAATATAACGATCTTCGATATAATGATAATCCCGATATAACTATGAGAATTTAGCGGACCGAACGTAAAATCTTCCCCGATATAACGATATTTTCAGTTCACAGTCACAATTTAAGAAAAACATTAAACTTAATCCAATAGCATGACAGTAATCGAGTTTCTGACAACAACTTTGTACGATGATATACGAAAGTGATACTATATTCAAAGTCTCTTTATCCAGTAACACAGTATATGTTAGGTTTACCCCGATATAATGATATTTTCGGTTATTTGACGGCCATATCGTTATATCGGGAAATTCGATATAACGATTCCTCGATATAACGATATAACTTTACTGCTCCCTTTCCATATTGTTATATCGGGGTTCCACTGTATTATGACCAATTTTGACAGTAAAACTTTGTTGTGTGCATCTTTAATAGCTTGTGCTACTTGCATCATGTAAAAATCACATAAAATTGTCATCATTTAACATTGTCTGAGGTAGCCAATGTTGTAACAAATTAAAACATGTTAAAATCCTACGAAACAGTTTGTGTCATACATGATGATCACAAGAAAAAAAACTGTGGGTTTGTTTTACACAATATTTTTTTGTGTCTTAGACTTGTCCTTAAACTTGTTGCATGCGACAAAGTTGTACTGTCCAAATTCCCCCTTACAATTATCCTTTTTTGAGGATCTGATTGTCAAATTTAAGACTTTGCCTTTTCTTCTTGGTTTTGAGACTTTCTCCTCTCCATGGCTGCAAAAACATCTGCTTCTTTCTTTTCTTTCTTCTTGTTTCTTTCTTCGTACAACATTCTTAGAAAAACAGAAGTCAAAATATTATTTTAATACTACTGGTATACTTGGCTATTTAGATTTTGATGCTCACTAACTTAGACACAAAAAGGTGATGAGAATTACAAGGAATTTGACCACTCTAACAGCACCTCAATCTATCCAAGTGAATAAATAATATTGGTACTAGCAAATTAAAAATCTGGAAAAGATCATAGCATATAATTTCACATAAAGGTAAATTCTGCGTCATGCCAAGTGGCCCATACTTGCCAGAGCTTATTCCAGTTTCCATAGCCTGAAGCGAATAATATTTCTACTCCCCCCTGAACAGGATGCTAGTCTATTGCAGGGTCCCCCCCCAGCATCAAAATCACTGGTAAACATTAATACACCTGGGTGGAGAAAGGCACTATAAGAGAAAAGTGTCTTGCACAAGAACACAACACAATGACCCAGGTCAGGCCTCGAACCTGGAGGGCTCGATCAGGAGTCCAATGTGCTGACCATTAGGTCACCACGTTTCCCACTGGAACATACCGTAAACACCCGCGGATAAGCCGCACCCGCAGATAAGCCGCACCCTGAGTTTAACAACTCAAATGTTGGAAAAAAGTTTTTTGAAAGTAAATCAAAGAAAATCCAAAGGCGAGTCAAAAATCCAAAGTTGAGCTTTAGGAAGTCTACTTCATCGAACGTAAACTCAGTGAACATTGAAACAGAAAATACTTCAGTCTTACCCACAATTTGAGCTCTTTAATATAAAGAAAAGCAACTTTGACATATTATGGGTGATCTTTTTCTGGCATTTGTTGACAGGTATTTCTTCATTCAACGCAGTTTTTCCATAGATTTTTGTGTGACAACAACAAGAACTTGCGTTTGCCGAACGTTCGAAGCTTAGTAACCAAGCAATTGATCGGACGCAAAATATGGGACTATAGCGAGAACATAAAGCAAGACAAGATGGCGGGTTTCGGGGCTATCATATTGACAAATTAAAGAGATTTGGGAGCCATCTATTGGAGATAAACTTGTTGCATGAAGAGAGTTTCGTAAGCAGTTGGACAAATTTTCCATCAAAGTGCAAAATGAGAAAGAAACAATTGGCCATCTTACTCGTGAATACTCGTGGTATTTTCTCGCTCGTAAAGTATCAATATAACTGTTAAAGTTATTGGCCATTGTCGACACTGCAAACAGTATAGGAGCTGTCAAACTTGCAAAAGTAATGACCGGTACTCTCTTGTAGTTTTATGTTATATTAATTTACATAAATTTCCATTAATTAGTGTCAGTTCACAAAAAATTACGGCACCTTTCTGAATGTTCCCGCAGATAAGCCGCACCCCCGATTTCGAGCGAAAATTTTTGGAAAAAAGGTGCGGCTTATCTGCGGGTTTTTACGGTAACCTATTTCACATGACTGCCACTAAAATCTTTGCTTGTGGCTTGGGCTCTTTGTGCGCCATCTCGTGAGCAAAATGATGTACAAGTAGCTATGATATTTATCAGAGAATAAAGACCTAGAAATGAAGATTTATTCCTACATTATAAAGTAACGCATCAAATCAACAAACCTGTGTTTTATTATTCTTTCAACAATGTCGGCAGTTGTAATCAAGGAGCCGCTGGAGACGGACTTGAAAATCCCTTTTTGTTTTGGAATTTCATAAGGATCTGTACCATCATCATCCATCATAACATTAGTTCTACCATGAACAACAAGATCCACCTGAATGAGAAATATTAATGACACAAGTATTAAACATAGACTTGACATGATATATATTTTATGCCAAATATCGGGTCCCAAAGGAATGGGGCTCTACATGACTGGTCCCTGTTGTTTAAAGAGTGGATAATGCTTTTTACGGGGCAACTTATTATCCATGAAATAAAACTGTATAACTGACTGTTGCAAAAGAGATAGGTAACTGGATAGTAATTTATCCAGTGGATAGAGTTATTCACTCTTTGAACAACCAGGCCTGGAGACTTTGCTTTGCAGCTCAGGCCCCAGTTGTTCAAAGGGTGGATAACGCTATCCACTGGGTAAATCACTAACCGGTGGATAGCAAGGTAGGTTTTGTATGACAGATATATCTGCTGGATAGCGTTGTCCACCCTTTGAACAACTGGGCCCAGACCTCGAAGCTTGAAATTTTATATCTCCTTTTGAATGGTCTAAAACGGGTACAAATTAAACAGCAGGAAAGCAAAACAAAACAATAAAAATACATCACTGACATACCTTGAATTGTTCCAACAGTTCATTAGTAACTTTATAAGGTGCACCAATAATGACCTGATCAACATGACGACAGGCCAGGACACTCAGCACTCTTTGGTGTAAACTCATGATAGGAAAGTTACTCCCCTTGTAACGGTTAACAACCTGATCTGTGTGAAGGCCAACTATGAGGTACTCCCCTTCCTTCTTGGCTGCCTCGAGGAAATCCAGCAAGCCAACATGAAAGAGATCAAATGCACCTGCGGCATAAACTATTTTGTCGCCAGGGTTGGGCTCCTTTCCATCTGAGAACTGTACAATCCTCTGAGAGGTGGGCAGGAAGTGGGACACACACGTCCAGGGGCTCTTAGCAGATGGGTCAGAACTGGCCCTACTGACCTGACTAGGGTTCAAATTTCCTATAGGTGATGGGGACCTGTCAAAGTGTTCCTTGGTCATCAGAAGCATTCTTCCCACAAGATTTGTCGTTGACACGCCTGCGGTTCTTTTACACTCCTTATACCGGCCTGCAGACTTCACTTCTTCATAAGTATCCTTCCCATCAGCGCTCAAAGTGATGTCATCTCCATGAACACAATAGTCACAGTTGTACTCATCAAGTGTTTCAACAGTTGTGACATACGGAGCATTCATAACGACTTCATCTACCCACTTGATCGCTTTGACCATCTTGTACCGTTCTTCCTGGTTAAAGACTGGCGGGCCCTTGTGTTTTGTGATTTCCGCATCAGAGTGAACGCCCACATAAAGGACATCTCCCATCGCTTTGGCTTGTCGCAGAGCGTTTGCGTGACCGAAGTGAACCATATCGAAACAGCCATCCGTCCAAACACGGATCTGTTTACGCCGTTTTTGACCGTGATGATTAAAATCGTCGTTATCCATCTTGGTGTAAACTTTCTCTCAAGATCGTCGTAAATATAGGCAAATTTCACAGAAAAATGTTGTAAGAACGTCCCGTTTTCATTCAAGGAAGGCGACGTGTCGGGGCAGCCTCGTTTCCAGGTTTCACCGGTCGTCGGTTGCTGGGGGTAACGTAATCATCGAATCTCGGCCCATGGTTTCTCGTTTTAAAAATCTAAATTTTACTTGATTTTGCAGGAAACAAATTGCAAAAGAAATTTTCTTTGGTGCGAAAGCACAGGAGCCTAGCCTACCAACATGATAATAATGAAAAGGGGTACCATTTTTCACGCCCTTACCCAAGCTAACCGCTGAAGCAAATGGACAACGCCCTACCCCAACCCTACCCCTGAAAGAAATCCCATAACTCCCATCAACGGAGAGTGGATAGATTCGTTCATTTCATCTGTCGCTTTGGTTTTAGACGTTATTTGCTGCAAAAATATGAATGAAAACGTGTTTCTTTTTATCCCTAACTTAATAGGTAAGTTTTTTAAAAAGATCCATATTTAGTATATTTTAGTGCACGGCTGCGATCGTGTACAAATGACAGCTGGTCTCTATTTCCAGCTATTTCCAAAGAATATTCATCTTCAGTTTTATTCACGCAACATCAATACTGTTAAGCCATTTTAAAGTTTCATGTTAGAGTTTTAGTAAAAGGAGCTATGTACATTTTGTGGCAGGGTATGCACGGATCGTGTTAGCCATACTGTCCTTCTACTTCATGCCAACTGACTACATCATGGCGGCGAGCATGTATCTTCTAAGTGGCTTACTTGATGCATTCGATGGACATGCAGCCAGATATTTTAGTCAAAGTAAGTTTAATTGTAATGTGCTTGCATATGATTCTTGACTTGACAATTTATTGTTCTGCTCCAAAGAGTGTCATTTCTCATCAATAAGCCGAGTAGAGGTGCTCTTCTACAGTTGATCCCCAGGCTATAAACCTGCGGGATTGTAAAAGGGGTGAGGGGTAATCTTATAGCTTAGGGGTGGTATACCTGCCAACTCTCACGCCTTAGGCATGAGTCTCACGCCTGCGAGTTGAAAACTTCACTCTCACGCCAACTCACGCTTACAAACCAATTTCTTATGCCTAGTCGAAAAATGTGAGTTATTATTACCACCATAACTGACAAACTTTTCAGAAAAATGTCAACTCAAACCAATGCGAGAAACGAAAACTCTGTGTAAAATGAGTAAATGATGGTACTTTTTCCGAAAATCTCAGAGTTTTGACAAGAAAGGCAAAACGTCCTGGGACTGGGGGGAACCAGGATACTTTCGGAACGTCTTCGGACAGCTTCGGAAATCTTCAGACATGGTTGTGTTGTCTTCGGAAATCCTGGCACTCTCAGAAAAAAAATCTCACGTCTTTGACCCAGAAAAAGTTGGCAGGTATAGGGTGGTGAATGGTACTTCAAAACATGCGTGACTCGCAAAATTTTAGCCAAATTTCAGGGGTGTCGTCGTCTCGAATTTTTCTTTGATGCCTTCTCTGAGTCTCAATTTCTTTTGCATTGCTAAAAAATTCATGGGCTCGCAGAAAAGATATCAGTTTCGTCGTTTTGCAAAGTCTCGCATTTACCATTCGATACCCCTCTATGAGCTTACCTAATCGCACCTTTTTCTACACCTGCAGCAGATCAGGTGAGTTTGGTTAAGCTATGGTTTGTATTTTGGTGAGATGCATGGTGCCAAAAAACCATGATAAGACCAAACATGTTGCAAAGTGTATGAGAAAAGTGTGATAAGGTATTTATGACACCCAAATTTGACCAGAAATCTGGCAATAACAGGCAGTGATTTGATATCGCAGCAATCAGGACAGTTGACAAAGCTTCTGATTAGTTAATTGGGTATGGTTTTATGTAGACTTGCCCCAAGTCGCTTGTTTTTTCTTTGCATCTATAGTTACTTAAATAAAATCGCTTTGAAATCAAGCAAGAAAGACCACTTGAGTAAAATCACCTTTGAAATTGCGCGCGATAGATCGCCCAGGATTCATTTCTGTGAACGCGCGCGCGAAGGAAAACAAACAGTTAGGAAAAGCTCGGAACGAACGACTTGTGTCACTTGCAGGAAATCGATTCTGGCTAGGCTAGGCTGACGTTTATTGCCTTGAAAAATTGCATCATGCTTTTGTGCATTGAATTGGTTTCTTTAATCGTATTGACGTCAGTCTCGTGCGCCGTGTGCAGCTAACGCGCGCTGTGGCATGTGTTAAAATTACGCTTTTCTTCCCTTTTTTGTGGGAAAACATACTCAAGGCCCTTGATGGCTCTCTCATTTCTGTAAGATTTAAAAGGGACATGCACAAAAAAGACATTTGTGTTGTTTGTTCTAAAACGGTTTAACTGCCGATGTGAGAAGGAAACAAGTCTGCTCAAGAGGTGAAAAGTTAAACGCAAGCTTGTCTCGCGAGCAGTGCGCGCTAAGTTGGCGGGCACAGCGCGCTCAGTAAGTTCGTGCGCAATACAATATGATTGACATAATCTCGATGGCGTCACCGGTGGAAAAATCCACCGGTGACGCCATATTTCAGAATTGGCGCGCTGCAGGTGAGACAAGTTGCTCGTTCCGCAACGATCCTCCGCCATTTTGTTTCTCATGCCCGCGCGTGCCCTCCGTTTCTGTATCCAGCGGTCTCCTGCGAATCTAACGAGCGACTTGGAGCAAGTCTAGGTTTTATGGAATTTAGACTGCGTTTGATCCCAGTGACCCATCAGGCCGGAGCTTATCCCAGTTTCCATAGCATAAAGTGACTAGGAGTATTTCTACTCCCCCCTGGATGGGATGCTAGTCCATTGCAGGGTAACCCCCAGCATTAAATTTGCTGGTACCCATTTATACACTTGGGTGGAGAGAGTAAAATTGTCTCGCCCAAGAACACAATGCAGTGCCCCAGTCAGGGCTCGAACCCCGACTGCTTGATCTGGAGTCCAGTGCACTAACCATTAGGCCACCGCTCCTCCATAATAAACATAAATTATACATGGATGTTTGTCCTTGAACATTATCCATTGCATTATTTTGATGTGACATTTTTGTTGTCAGGTACAATGTTTGGTGCCATGTTGGATATGCTCACTGACAGGTAACACCATGACAACATGTTATGCTAGATACTTGTTTGAATAGTTGGTCTAAAAATGAAATGATATTTCAGTGCTTATAATATCTTTTGAAAGAGGATTTGTGTTGGTTTTGTAGTATTTGCAACATTTCTATCTTCTCCTATTTTAGATTTATGCCACATAAAATTTGTGAACAGAATTGTTGTAACACTTCTCCAACGCCCCCTGTCACACCCTCTTATTTTAAGCAATGTTTTCTCCTTTTTCCCTCTTTGTTCAATTCAATAAATGAGTTAGCTGGGAAATGAAAAAATATTATCATAGAATAGCATCCCAGTGACATCTCACCATATTAATATGCCCAACAACGAAAGGTTTTCCAAATGAAAAGGTTGACAATGAAATGTTGTGGTATGAAATGATGGATTCCTTTTGTAGGTTAAGTAAAATAATTACTGTCAGTATTGACAATTTTTTGACTAAATTTTCAGATGTGTAACTACAGCACTGCTTGTGATGTTATCTGTGTTCTATCCAAAGTACACATTTGTTTTCCAAATGCTGATATGTCTAGATATCGCAAGTCACTGGATCCATGTACAAAGGTAATAAGTTAATTTATAAAAATTTTCTGTCCCTAATCCATGGCACTTTCTGAGTGGTTCTTCTTCATAAGCAATTGATGTTTGATTTCTCCTCACATTGTTAATATGTCATCAAGTAATCAGGTGATTATAATATAGAGAATCATCAACTAGGTTTGGTTTGTAAAAATCGTGTGATTATTACAATCTGTGGGAATAAAACGGTCAAGACTAGTAAATACCTGAAAAATCTATTTTTCAACCACATAGATTTAATTTTTAGTGCTCTTTTTACATCCTCAGTTCACTGTTAAAAGGTGGAGCCAGTCACAAGAAAATTGATTTGTCTGGCAACTTCTTTCTCAGGATTTACTATCACTCCAGGGTAATTACTTCTTTAATGTCTTTCTGTGGTGCTTGTGAAAATTCTGAAAATCCACCCCACCCCTAATCCTTCTGAAAATAAGCCCTCCTGAGTATATACGGGTATATAAGCCACAATCTCATATAGAGTCTGATAATTTTCAATGTACACATCCAAAAGTGAGCTTTTAGTCTCCAGAGGGGGGGGGGGGGTACTCCCGCAAAATATCTATACAGGTATGCACTGTCCAACAGGGTCGTGATTTTTGGCTCACGATCTAGAACAGGGTATCCATTTTAGAGACAATTTCTAGAATGGGGTATGATATTATGAATGACAAGTTTTTTTCAAAAAATTTTGGTTTTAAGACCCCCCAAAACCCCCCCCCCCAAAACCGGGGATGATAATCCTCATTAACTCAGTGTTGGTTTGTCACATTGTATTATTTGGGAACAAAAACCTGGAGTGGTTCTGAAGCGTTTTGGCATAATTTGCTTTTGTGTAACACTTGGATTAACTAAGGTGATGGGTTCTTCACTCTGTAGGTAGTGCTGTTTATCATGTGTGCTGGCAATGAACTGTTTTTCTGTATGTTGTACTTGATAAATTTCACATCTGGACCAGTTTGTAAGTATAAATATATTTCATTGCTATTTTATGAAGACACCTGTTTTATGAAGACACCTGTGATCACTTATTGTTTGTGAGGTTAACTGCAAAATTAGTGTTACCTACTATGTTTTAAAGTCTGGTGAGTCATCGGATGACATTCCCAAGTTTTTTTCTCATTTGGCAGTATGCAGGTTGACATTGGAAACTTACTTTCACAGGGTGAATCAGAGATACTATTCAGGCATCTTTAGAGTATTTCACCTTGACAAACAAAAAAAATTAAACAAGAAATGTTGCCTGTCGAAAACAAGCGGAATTCAGCAATTTTACCCTCTGTTAATCATGGTTCAGGCAATTAATCATGGATTCTTGGCCTTGGGCTGACACCTTGCTGTGGTGTTGAAGCTTGTGTGTCTTAATGGCTTAGAGCTGTGTCGGAGAGGACTTTGGTCCCTGGCAGGTCTAACCATGCTGGATTTGTTGAAGGGTAGAACCTAGACAAAGAACAGCCCCTGGTCCTCCAGATTGGGGGTTGGATAGCGGGCTGACTACCGGCTCCCTGAAAAAAAGCCTTTTACAGAAATGAAAACCAGTCTTGCCACTGCACTCTACTGGGAAGCAAAGGCATGACAGGGTTGTAACCAGGTATATGGGATCAGGGATCACAGACTTGGGATCGGGATCACAGCCTCGGAATCGGGATCATGGACTCGGGATCCCAGGTCACAAGTCATGGGATCCGGATCGGCCAGACAGATGGGATCAGAATGGAATCAGGGATCAAATGTTGCTAAATTTTGGGGATCAGGAATCAAAATTTAGAGCTAAGATTTGGGATCAGCGATAAAAAAATATAACTGGTTACGACCCTGGCATGAGATGTTTACAATCTTGAGCTGAAAAGGGATGGGTACTACATCTAATCACAATCTTTTTTTTTTCTTTTCTTGTAGTTACTATCGGCAGTTACTCATTTGGCAGCTGGGTGGCTTTAGCATGGCTGACACTTCCCATCTGTATTATCAAACAAATTATCAGCGTGATTCAGATGGTTGTGGCGTGTATTAACACTGCACGCTTGGATGAGAGTGAAAGAGAGCGAATGAATAAATGACTAGAAGTGGAAGCTGAGGAACATCATGAAATGCTGCAGCAAAGTTAATAAAACATTCTCTTGACAAGTTAGAATCTTATTCAGTTACAAAACGAGCTATGTCATACAAAAGTTATTCTGTGATGTACCAAATTTCCTCAAAGGAGAAACCTCAAAAGAGTATTTTACTATATTGATTTTACCTTGGCTAACTGATTTATCGAATTGAACAAAAAAACACTGACCAAAGAGGCAATAATAACTCAAAAAGAAACAAAGATTGCTTAACACTGGAGAAATTACTTAAAATTGTCTGAAAAGTTTTTTTTTAAGATGCATTATCAGTGTTATAGCTCTTTCAATACCTCTATCACCAAAGAGACAGACACAAGTGTCTGTTCTAGAGGTGTCTGTACGCCAGTCAAGATAGAGTTTGTGATTAATTTTGTCCCTGTAGGGCCAAGTAAACAGTCTGTAGGGCAAGGTTGACGACTTTATACCCAAGAATTACTTCTCAGTTATCAACAGAAAAAAGAAAGTGTGCAGGTTAATGATGTCTGTTTTTGCATCCACTGCATCGTGAGAGAGAGTAATTTCCCTGATTGGCTGTTGGTTGTTTGAGTAACAGCCAATCAGGGACGCCGGATGTATCTCAGTAGTGTACGTCATCAGTATGGAATTTTTCCACCCGACTCTGTGTCAAGTGAGGGATAAAAATAGGGAGAGGATAGAGTGTGGCCTGACCCAGCTACAACTGTACATTTGTATATAATAATTTATGTATCTGTGAGCTAGGTTTAATAATTATCACTGTGTGCTAATATATGTGTTGTTTAGAATAATTACCCGTGCGCGAATATATTCATACCAAAAGGTCCTCTTAAAATTCTTCATCTTAGCACTAAAAAGCATTCTTCATTCTTGGAAAAGAATTTTCAATGGCGAGGCGTGTAAATATTTTAATCAAAACAGTAAATGGAAAAGTTGAAACGCACAGATACCATTTTTCACAACAGAATTGCTGTAAAACTGGAACACAAGAAACTACAGCATGTGAATAAGAAAAAAATGTAAATATGAAAATGCTAATGAAGTAACTGGCATTTCATGGCTCACAAGTCTAAGCTAAAATAAAGAGAGGGAGATTGGTAGTGAATTATAATTGTGTACAGATAATAAATGAGGATAACCGAAAGTGATTTGTAATGAGTGTAAGAGTAATTAAAAATTGAAATGTGTAAAAATAAGTGTGGTAAAGATTTCTCCATCATTCTTGTCGTATCACGGTTACCGAGAATCAAGTGACTCTACCTATATGTAGACTATCTTGAAAATATTTTACCAGTTGAAACTTTTTTGTAAAAGGCATCCCAACTTTTGGAGCAGTTATCTGTATCTGTCTGTGCCAAATTTGAAAAATACCAAAAAAGTCGCAAATAAACCATTATTTTCGGATAAAACACGTTAAACCAGGCTACAATGTGTTTAGAAAGCCTTTCCTGTCGATATAGATATTTGAAGCAAATGGGTCAACCCCTTTTATGGATTATGACATTTGCTGTTAACATTTGGGTGGGCGCCCTCGTTCAGTAAGTCAACACAAAACCTTTTACCGCTGCGAAAATTTACCTTGAGTTAATTTTAATTTTCCAAAAAAAAAAACGTTTAAATTTCAAAACGCCGTATTGCGCTTTATATCGAGAGTTACCGCCGTCATATATTAAAGTTAATAACAGTTTAGAGGTGGCACATCATGGCTGCACTGAGATTACGATTTTGTCGCTTAATAAACTTGTGGTAAAGACTAAGCATCATATCTTAAAAGCGAACATAACATTATCCCACTTGAGTCCGATTTTTGGATATCATCACTCAATTCTAGCAGCCACCAGAGATCATTTTGAAAAAACTTTTTACAATAATCTTGACAAATGTCATAATTATGCAAACATCCAATCGCGTTAATTGTACGAGTTTCACTTTGTCAAAGAAATTGTCAAAGAAAAATTAATAGCTTGCAAATTATTCTGTCGCCTCCAATATGATTGCCATTCTGAATGTAATTCCGCTTCTTGATTCGTTTTCAACATGTTCATCAGAACTAGCTCCGTAGAGAAACTGTTTGCGCCGTTTGACATTAACGCAAAACGGTGACTGACTCCTCTAAAGCGACATATGGTAGCAGCCTTTTCGTACCTCTTTATTTATGCAGGCAGCAGATGGTTCATTTTGTCACTAGGTTCTAGTGTGTGGCACTTTGCCAGAAAGCCGTGCCGCGACTGACCACACTTGCGAATCTTCAGAGTCCATATTGTTCCCAGATTTTAGTGCGACTAGGTCCTATTAATATTGCGGGCAATTTCACAGAGGGTTATCAGTTCGCTGCACAGTAAATGTTGCGAGGGATTACATAGAATCTAGATTTGAAGAAGCACATCCTGAGGATCCACTTACAGCTACAGAGGCGGTTACAATGGCTGGAATAGTTTGTCGGAGAAATCATCAAGTCAGGTAAAATAATGTTTACAATTTCATTTCAGGTTTTTACTTTGGCCTGGAAAGTGCTCCATTTTGTGCTTATAAGACATTCCTCGTGGTTCTTTATAGAGTTTACGAGTCAAGAAAAAATATAATACGAATACAGATCATTGAAATTTTCCGGATATCGAAAGCGGAAAGGAAATCAAGGTCACTTTATGATCACATTTCATTTCACCTCAGATCAGAACTCATCTCGAAATATTTCAAATTACATAAACTAAGTACTTCTTAGCATGTCAGGCTTTGTAATTATAAACTGGACTGCATATCAGTTCAATTTTTAGCCTGCCGTCCATTTATTTACCGAAGGTTTTGCCGCCATGTCAATACATTTTAAACAAATAAATGAAAATTACCATTTCGTATAGCTTCATCTTGGTTTCGAATGTTTGCACCTGCTTCTAAAATCATTCACCAGCATTTAAATCCTTATAATACGTTATGGTTTTAGTTAACTTTAAAATTCAAACCATACAGATTAAGCTTTTTCATAAAAAAAACTGACAAGTGTCAAGTTTGTCAGTTCGGCTTTCGTCTAAACAGCGAAAAAAAAAAAAATTAAACGAAACGTTATGCCATCTTGAACAAACTAAGATGTAATTTCAAAAAAATACTTGAAGCGGCAGTTTCGTCGGAAGAATCGGGTATTTATATGTAATGTGTGTTTATCCTTGAGATATTGTCGATGGGATAAATTTCTATAGCCAAGAACGAAAGTGATTTTTTTTTTGCCAAACATTGCTCATCACTGAAGTCGAACCGGAAGCCTGTGTCAGTGCGCTGGACGGAAAATACTGAGGTAAATATTTACTTTTCACAACACACCGAGAAAACTGTCGTGTGAATATTTGTTCAGGAAATTCTCATTACCATTCTAACATGACAAGGCAATCAGGGCAAATGGAGATGTATAAATGGATCACCACTGAGCATATTGTGTTCACTACGAGAACAATGTTTGATGCATAATTTTATTTTATAAAGCAATTTAGAGCATTTTCTTATATTCTGGTATCAGTTATGGGCTCCTGCTGGTATTAAATGACGCACACTGCGAGCAGAGCCTCTTTTAACATTCCCGCGGCTGAGATTTGGGAGTCATTTCTTTGAAGTCGCAGCAACCCCATAGTTTGGACTAGTCAGTCAGGATAAAACCAGTTTTGGCTGCCTAAGCATTGATTTTGTGGAAAAACCGACGGTCAAGACGGTGCCCACTAAACGCCCTCTAAAGCACTGGAGCTGACGAATACTCTTGCCATCTTCTGCCGTTTTGTGAGCGTGCAGCTTGTAGATCATTTAAGATCTAGGTTTTTTCGCAAACCGCCACATATTCAGTGATAAGACATCAAGTGGTGCTTGACGTGTTTTCACTGAAGGAATTCAAACGCTTTGAAGAAAACAATATGTTGACGCTGTCTTGTACGATCCGTCACGTCATTCCGCGTTTGCTCAACAAAGATTTGACGCGATCCGTGCTGCTCGCAGGGTGCAAATGACGCTCCGATTTCGCAATATTTATGTGGCTCGGGGGAGTTGTAAAATATGTCTTTTACCTAAAATAAGGTTTTAGATCCGCCACTGCTTTCAAACAAAGTGTTCATACCTCGCTCATAATCAAGTAATTGCCTGATTAGAAAGAAAGAAATGAAGGAGACAAAATGCAACAACACACTCGCGCTCAGGCCCCAACCGGGAAGGCTCGCATGAGTGTTTTTTTTCCTTTTCTAGGGTTCACTCCGCTCCGGTCTGTTTGTTGTATTTGGTGTGTATACAAAAAAATTCTCATCAAAACCATGCAGGGTTACATGCTTTGACATTGTACAGGTTATTTTGTAGAACGTCGAAGTTAGCATATAGATTTAGCAAATTTTGTGAAAATATTCTGATTGAAAATAACGATATTGAATTTATCGTAAGTAAACATCTCAAGAAAGATTCATAGCCGAATTAAATAGTCGACTCCAATCGCTGAAATCGTGCTTACAAAATCCTGCCATTATATTAAGCTGGACAAGAAAAGTAAGATTTGAGCCCGCGATACAATGGAAAACTAAAACTTGGTCAGCGGTCAGTTACAAGAACGCATGACCTGTACACCTGAGCCCGCAATATGACCATGTGATACTGGTCAGCGGATACCTTGTTTTGACAGCTGTTAATTAACCACAACAGGATGTCCAATCAAAGATACAAGTCGACGTAACGTTTGTTAGGATATGATAAGTTGGCATTCTCCTCCCCCGGTGACACCGCAGCAGAACGTCTACGCATGCGCTGAATTTAGCACTTCCGGTCATCTTTCCAGTCACTCAACGGGCTTCACTCGCTACGCTTTCGTTCAAGGTCAGTCGTAGCCCACGTTTTAGTTTTTTTAATTCGTGTTTTATCTGTATGAAAAATAAAGAAAAAACCAAATTAGAAAAGTAATGATTCGCTAGATTATAGAGAGAGAGCATAGCTAGATTATCACAAAGGCGAGAAGGCGAGTTTTTGCCAGTTTTTCTTGATCGATTAACCTTGACTAAATTCATACTTCCTATCCAGTAATGTTGCATGTTTTTTTTTTTAGCTTATTTTTCTCTTTACCTAACACTTCGGCCAATGACAGCCGAGTCGCTCGTTTTTTCGTTCGCAATAAAAAAAACGTTGATTTTTATTTTTAATGAAGGATATGCGCGTGACTGCGTTACGCGCGCACCGCCGCTCTCGGCTAACAGCCACAGACTAGGTTATATTTTTTTTAGCAGCTATTTCTTCACCGGACATAGGAACCGCTGTCGACGTGAGTCGACCTGTAAACCAAGCATCATTTCAATGTTGGTGCAAACAGGAAACCCTATATATGGTGCAAATTATGAAGCTACAAAAATAAATAAACTTTTGAATTGACCATTATTTTCCTTAGTTTCTTGCTATTTCTTAAGTTTTGTGTTTAACTTCGCGCGACGGGATTTTTATTTACGCGACTGGATTACATAGTCAACCGGAAATACAAAACTGACCGGATGTTAATTTTCCACTCATGCGCAGTGCGTTTTGCCGCGGTTTCCCCCCCGGTCTGGTTGCCTTGTGACTCCTCTCCACCTTCCGAGAGTCCGTAGGCGCGAGTTTACGCTTTATACTCGATAACCAAATGTTTTCGGCTTCATGGATTTACCAATTTTTCTTACCCATGGTGCTCCGCTGGCGCGTTTCGCGCACTGGAGCTCCACTTATTTTGGGCTGACAAGAAAAATACAGTGAGACTTTCAACATTTTAATGGGCAGTGCAGCCTTAAAGCAGTTATATTTAATATTTTTAAATCACCAGAAGTAGTTTGAGAGAACATGTTTTATTTCCCGTGTAGGTTCACAAAGCATGACGCAATAGCACTGTGCCTGGCCATTCTGATTCCGCTGACCGTTATATTTTTAACAATGCTGTCAATTGTACCGTCGTTGGGCGCGCCGCCATTGCCTGACTTTGCAGACCCTATTAAGGTTGGTTTTTAATTTTTATAACCACCAGAAATATATGAAAATAACAGTCACCTTCCTGTTTACTATATTAATCAACTCCTTCGGAGAATAATTATTGAGATGAAATCCACTTTCTTGAATTTGTTATGAAATCGTATAAAGATAGCCTGCGAACGCAGAGAAGCGACGACCGGAAATACGTCTGCGTTCGCTATATTAAAGAGAGATTTCACATTGGTTGCTGTTGGTGGTGAAACATTGATTTAATGTCGTTCTAAGAGGTGACAACTTCAGGGCCCAATTGTCTTCAGTACAAACTTAACCGAGAGTAGACGATAGGGGGGTGGAAATAAATATTCGGGAGCAGGCGACCAGAGAGTGGAACGGGACGGGGGGGGGGGGGGGGGGGGAGGGGGGGGGGGGGGGGGGGGGGGGGGGGGGGGGGGGGGGGGGGGGGGGGGAAAAATTTATTTTTTTTACTTTACTTGATATTTAAGTTTGGTAGTGTAGCAGTTGTCGTAAGCTTTCGGACGTCCCTATCTAGTCGGGAGCAGGCGCCCCCCCCCCCCCCCCCGACCAGAGAGGGACGTTTGAAATTCAGGCTGCTGGTCCTTTAGTGCAGCAGTTGCTATTGTTTGGGGCTAGGGTCGACTAGGGGCATTGTTCCTGTTGTTCGTTCGAAGGGTATCGAGCAATTCATGGGAGACCTTGCGAGGGCTTCTACCCGACTCCTCGAGTTTGCTTTTAGTTTTCTTGGATTAGATTAGCCAACTCTTTGAACAACCACTCCTTATCCTACAGCAAACATAAATTAATCCTGTCAGATCAAGTTTGATGGTAAACCGATCAATTATTTATTTAAAGGGATACTTACTTAAGAATTGGTTCATGCGTAGCGTGCGTAATCGAGTTATGGATGCACGCGGGAAGTTTGGCGAGCACGAAAGAAGCGTAAGAGTTGCTCGAGGCGATAGCCTCGAGCAACTCTAGCTTTTGAGTGCTCTCCAAACGTCCTCAAGTGCATCCATAACTCGATATACGCACAGCTAAAAGCATGAACCAATTCTTTTATAACATAACAACTACAAAGTTGGTTAAAAACAGCAAATTTGTCGAGTTTTGAAACAAAAAATACAGCAATCGGCCTTCCCAAAACCACAAAAATGTTATATTAACTTAACTACGCAAAAAAAAGGATTGATGCGAAATGTTTAATAGAAAATACTTTTAAATGTACAAAAAGAGCGATTGAATGAAGAAGAAAAGCAGCAAATAATTTAAACTTACGGGCTGACCGGAAAACTGACAACTAAATTTCATTCAGTCGACATATAATTAGGCCGACATGTCTGTAAAGTTTGTACCTTTGAATCTTGGCCATGGTCTTGTCCTTGCTACGTCAAGTCAAAACTTTAAGACTCGACACTTTGAGCTTAATTTCGCTTCAGTTACATCAGCATAATATAGTAGTCTTCATGACAGCCGTGGAGCCGTAAACAAATACAATGTAAACGCTTGCTTTGTTCGACTTAACTAAAATGCACTATCACTTCGTTTACGTCAAAAGGAAATTCCATTCGCCCTTATTGGATACGAGAGGTTAAAGCCAACTCTGAGTAAACGATGGGAACTCGCAGTTGTAAAACTCGACTTAACTAAAATGCAAAGCACACGTCATTTATACGCACGGCCGTGCAAGATTTTACCACCATGATCGCTCAATAAGAATAGACGGGCTGCGCGCGCTATGTTATAATTAATTTTCTCACTTATCGTGTTATTTTAGGGTTTTGAGCCAAGAGGCACGAAGCTAAGTGATGAGAGAGTGACATTGGAAAACTTTTATAAAGAACTGGGTCGTACTATTTTTTCACAACTTCCCCACATCTTGACGCAAGGTTCACAAGGAGGAAACGTACATGTATCTCAGAACCAAGAAAGTGACCTGTCCTTGCTCAGACAACGGCCTCGACGATCAGCTCAAAGTACTGTAGATCCTCCATTTGCTTCTTATTTAATACCAACTATGCCGAGAATGATCTTTGTTTTCGAGTCTTCTAATCCCAAAGAAACCATGTTTTATGCAAACAAACTTAAAATCGCTTGCGCTTTGGAGACTGACATTCTGAGTGCTAGCTCCTACTTTACTGAATACTGCTATAATGGTACCGTTGATGAGAAGACCGGTAAAAAGCAGTGTTCCTCAAGCTGGTCTCTTGGAAATTACGTCGCACTACTTAACAACCGTAAATCCTGTAAGGAGATAACTAATGACGATGTTGCAATGGTGAAGAATTTGTTAGTCAACTGTTCATCTTACTTTTTTGATCAAACTCTAAAAAGTGACTGTGATCCGTCAACCTCAGTGGTGAATGCATCAGCCAGTTCCAGTTGTAAAAATATCCCAACGAAGTGCACCAAATTCAATGCAGTGTATAACATATTCCATTATCTTGTAGACAATGAGATGAGCCCATCTAATGATATGTTTTTGAAATATACAGTATCCCTTCCAGTCCTTTCGCCAATGGTTTACAGTGACCTTGTATACGATGACTTATACAACAAACAGTTGAAAAAAGGCATTCAAGGAAGAGAAGGTGTCGAATTTGCTTCGTTCAGGTTTTCTGCCTACAAGTACGACCAATTCAGCGAAAAGCTTCTTTCTGAAGTTATCTATCCTGCTCTGGCCATGATTGCTGTTTTCTTAATCATGTGGTTTTTCTTGGGTTCATTTATTCTCACATTCTGTGGTCTTTTTACCATTATTTATGCCTTTGGACTGTCATATTTTCTTTACACCACAGTTTTCAAACTTGACTTTTTTCCATTTCTGAATGTTACCACATTGGTGTTTTTGGTGGGTATAGGGGCAGATGATGCCTTTGTATACTATGACATATGGAGACAGACACGGGGAGCTAACCCTAATGCAAACATCATGCAGTTGACATTGAAGACCTTGCGTTATGCTGCAGTCTCCATGTTTGTTACAAGCTTAACAACAGCATCAGCATTCTTTGCAGGAGTCTCTTCTACCATAACTCCAATTAGACTGTTTGGAATATTTGCTGGCACATCCATTTTAACTAACTACCTGCTTATGATAACATATTTCCCAGCCTGTGTAGCTTTGCATGAGAAGTGGGTGATGAAGTACACCGCTGGTCAGAGCTTGGATGTTGTGTCACCAACAGAATTGAAAGGTGATCAAGAGGAGACCAAACTTGAACAGATTGCACCAACATCACAAGACATGTCAGAAAACAGAATAAAAGCAGATTTACCAATGAAGAGCCATACCACTCACAAGGAAACAACCCTTTGTGTCCTGCAGGTTATTGACTTTCCTTGCTCTCTCTTAGTATCAGCAACTAACTTCACCGGAAGAGTCGGCATAAAAATCTTTGAGAATTGGTTACCAAAAGCAGTCATCAAGTTGCACTGGCTGTGGATAACTCTGTTAGTCTGCCTTACAGCTGGATTTATTTGTGTTAATTTTGTAAAACCTGGTCTGCAGTTACCGAACACCAAAGATTTCCAAGTGTTCGCTTCATCCCATCCACTGGAAAACTACTACTTAAACTACAAAAGCTTTTTCAGATTTGAACAGCAAGTTAGTGGTTTGGAGATAGATCTGATCTGGGGGATTAAACCTACAGATAATGGCAACCACTTAAACCCAGACGACAAAGGAACTCTTGAATTTGATGACAACTTTGATGATCTCTTTACTCCTGCTGGCCAAAGATTTCTTCGCTCCTTGTGTCAATCTGTTGAAAAACAATCATTTTTTGTAGCATTCAGTGGCGGTCGATGTCCCATAGAGACATTCATTGACATGTGTACCTCAGAACAAACTCCTTGTTGTGGAGTCAATGCTTCATTTCCTTTCCCTGCTAATGTTACTGAAAAGTGTGTTAAACTTGGTTCAAGATTGGAAACAACAGGTGTTTTATTTGACGCTCTGGGGAACGTCAAAGGTTTTCTCATTTCAATATTTACAAACCAAGCATTCTCGACTAACTTTTCTGCTGTGGATGGTTTCTGGAAGAAAGTGAGTTATTGGGTGGACACAGAAATGCCTAATGCTCCACCAGGAATGCAAAATGGCTGGGCAGGATGCTGGGGCCTTGACTTCTACGCTCTCCAAATTGGCTTGTCTGACGGAACATACTCTTCTTTGGGAATATCTGTTGCTGTGTCATTTGCAGTCATGTTACTAACGACCCTGAACATCTTCATAAGTATCTATGCTATCATCACCATCATTGGAATTATTGCGATAACCATTGGATCTCTGGTGCTAGCAGGATGGCAGTTGAATATTTTAGAGTCTATTGTGATGTCTGTGGCTGTTGGGCTGTCTATTGACTTTACGATGCATTATGGTGTGGCTTACAGACTTGCTCCAGACAAAAGCCAGAGAGTCAGCAGAGTGCGTTACTCACTGGTGCACATTGGATCTGCTATCACCATGGCAGCAGTGACTACATTTCTAACAGGTAAGGGCAATTCTTTTCATTGCAGTAGCCATTCGGGGTCGCCTCAGATGAGGTCCCGTGACCTTTGATTGGCAACCAGTTTTATCCTCTTCCTATTCTGCCAAATTCATGATCATGTAACATTGTCAATGCCGCAAGGTCCCGTCAGGCAGGACCTTACGAGCAGAAATAAACAGTCAATGATGCGCGACATTTTGGATCACAGTAAAGAAATTTGAGAAAAAACTCTTTTAAGTGTCAAAAAGTTAATATTAACAGACGTTTCGGGCAGAGCCCTTCTTCAGTGTAATGTTCAAAATGCCCATTTCGAATGGGCATTTTGAACATTACACTGAAGAAGGGCTCTGCCCGAAACGTCTGTTAATATTAACTTTTTGACACTTAAAAGAGTTTTTTCTCAAATTTCCTTACGAGCAGAGTTAGTCTACAAATCAGTTCAAAACAAAATGCACTCAACTGCTTTTAACACTGTAATTCTGTTTGATTTTAAGGTTCAATTTTTCAACGTTTGATCGGTCCTGTCTAGTGAGTCACATTACTCAGTGTCGTGGAGTATCATATACAATGAAACCCGGAGAAGCGATCACCGTTTTGCCTTAAAATTGTGGTCGAATCGACGGAGTAGGCTTAAAGTTTCTTACTTTTCTTTCAAAAAATCTTTGTCGATAAGGGTGATAATGTCTATTAACAAAACCTTGCAAAAAATTTTATTTTAAAGCTTCAAAACATCTGTATCTTTTTCAATTTTTAGGATTAATGATGATGCCAGCGACAGTACTGGCGTACTTTCAGCTTGGTCAGTTCCTGATGTTGGTCATGGTCTTTAGCTGGCTTTATTCCACCTTTGGATTCTTATCAATCTGCACTGTGATTGGTCCAAGGGACGATTTTGGTCAGCTAAACATCAGTCATCTGTTCCGCAAGTGTGGTCTCTGCAGAGTGAGGCCAGAAGACTCCAAGGAACAAGAAACAAAGAATGAGACTGTCAACTTGAATGAAGAAGCTGTCAGTGATCTGCTTCCAGAACAACAAAATGACATGATTACCCCCCTCTAAACGTAATGAATAAATCCCGAGTGTTTTGCATTAACGTTTTTAAATACAGTCAACTCTCTCTTAAACGGACACCGTCGGAACCGGCTTTAACTGTACGTTTTAGAGAGGTGTCCGTCTTATAGGGAGTTAAGTTACAGTAAAATGACTGAAAACCGGCAGGGACGGGACCAACTCCAGATGTCCGTCTTATGGAGGTGTCCGTTAAGAGAAAGTTGACTGTATGCCATGCCGGCATTGAAAGAAACACTGAGGGAGTGACTTTAAACTTGGTTATTTACTTGCATGCTTCAAAAATATAAAAAAACTACTAAATTTGCATCGTTGGATCATGCACGTTTATTTAGAGATGTACATACGAAAGTTGTTGTTGACTTTTTGTTTAGAACGGTAAATACCTTTCAGTAAATAACCTTTGCATATTTAAACACGTGAAAGAAATCACGACTCTATCTGCAACAAATGAAAGCTGGAACTGAGCGTTTTCCAGATCTGGTGTTTAAATTAATGTTTCTCTCAAGTTATCCTTGAAGTCTTTAAGTACGGTCTTAGGACGGTTTTGTTTGTATTTATCTAGCATGTCTTAAATACCTTAGGTTAATCAGAAACCAAAGCAAACATTAATATTTGTAAATGTGTACAAAAGTTTTGGCACTGGCTTCTTAAAATCGTCAATAACCTTTCGTAAAAATGCTACAAGACGTTTCTACCTAAAAGCTTAAGCATTCATCGGTTTGGTGGAATGAGCAAGCGTAACAATGAAAATAAAAGTCCCAAATTGCCCGGGGCACCCTTCTAGGCGGGATAGCTTTCTGCCATGTAAACGGTTATGCCCGGGCTATCCCGGCTTGCCGGGATAAGTCTTTGCGCGTGTTCTTAAATTAAATTCGAAGTTAATGGCATAAAATGTATAAATTCTGGACCCAAACAGTGCTATTTGACCAAAATTAGATCAAATTAGTTTTATCTGTAGGCTGGAAAATTTTTCTTTGAGTAACAGCTAATTAATTCAAAATTTTTGTAGGAATGATTATCCTAACTCACGAAACAACAAATTTAATTTCAATTTGGCGGCCAAAGACTGTTGAATTTCGATTGAATTCCCCCATAAATGGACGTACTAAAGTTCTAAGAGCTTGCACATCAAAATAAAATAGGTTTGAAGACTGCTAGCCTTGATTATTTAGTAAAAAGTCATATTTTTCTTCAATCATTTGGAGCTACATGGTTTTCCCACGCTGTGACACGCTTCAATGACGCTGTCTCGGGTAGAAGGGCTGTAAATTCTGCATGTAAAGGCGGGCTATGTTTCATCCCTTCTAGCCGGGGCACCCTCCCTTCATGTAAACAGGCCCTTAGTATGAAACCGTTTTCCATATGCGTGCGGAAGCCTGAGCGCACGCGCCCAGTTTAAATGAAATGAAAAACATTGATCAAACCCTGTGGTTGCATTAAACCGAGCTTAAAAAAAAATGCTTTCCATTTCAGATCCGGACCCAGAACACATTCTTAGTCCTCTAACTTGAATGTCTGATAGTGTGTGGCGGGGGGGGGCGGGGGAGTTAAAATGTTCCACGACAGGGAAACCGGGTGTGTCCTTTTTAACGCTTCGTATTCACCGAATCGCTCGCGGAGAGAACGTCCGGTTTCCCCAATGTAGAGCCTTGGACATCGACGGCACGAGATGCAGTAAACAATGTTTTCCGATTTGCAGCTGAAGTGCTCGCGGCTGGTAGTTGAGCACTTCGGTCCGCGAACATGTACATCGGGCGGCGGGGGTTCACACGCGAATGTTCCTGGTTCGTCTGTTACACAGTGGTCGGAGGTATGTACTAGGAGATCTCTGAGGCTGCAACTGTGTCTATATGCAACAATAGGTGGTGCTGGAAATATTGCTGCGGTCGTGGGCTACGGAAGCAAAATGTGCTTAATTAAATGTTTGAACTTATAGGGTGGTAAGTGAGTACCAGAGGCCAGAGGGATCCTTTCTTCGCTGTGCCTGACACGTTTCTCGTGTGCTTCCTGGAGTGAGATGGAATTTACTCTTTCCCGATCATTGCGCAGTAGATTGGAAGGATAGCTACGGTCTGCGAAGAAGGTGGTCATTTCTTCACATTTTTCAACAAAATGATCGTCCTCTTAGCAGAGACGGCGGAAGCGCAGAAACTGGGTATAAGGAATGCTGTTTTTGCAGTGCTGAAGATGAGATGAGCTGTTGTGTAGGTAGTTGTGGGTGTTGGTTTCTTTGAAGTAGGCTGATGTGCTAATTTTATTGCCAGAGATGCTGAGTGTTATGTCCAGTAGTTAGTAAGTGAGTGAGTGTGTGTGTGAGTGAGTGAGTGAGTACTTTATTTAGACAAATATCACCAGTGAGCCACGGACTCGTTTAAATGTGGGCGTGTATGCTAAAATTAAAATATACTAGTAATAGTTCTCACTATAAAGCTGCCCCCGCCTTTTTATAATTTGTTTTACATCATTCTAAGTTTAGTGGAGTCTTTTTGTCGCTTTTAATTATTGATGCCGATGGACTACACAATTAGACTTCTTTTTTTACTGTGCAATGTACGTCACGACCGACATTGTTTGCTGCAGAATTTCTTGTTGTGTGACACTCCGTTGCGTCCTAAAAATATTCACAGGTTCAAGTCGAATATATCACCTAGCGCGCGGAACTAACTCCTAGCGGAAATAACACATAACACATTATTCGTGGTGACAACACGCAAGCTTTATATTCCCGGGCTTATAACATTCAAAATAACTTACAATAATTTCCAGGCCAAAAAGCCCAAAAATTCCACGAGTAACAAAATATGGCACATTCAAAGATTCGAGAAAACAATTTTTAACCTTATTCAACCCACTCTTTGGATCAAATAATCTGACAGTTTGTTAGCAAAACGAATTATCTTGTATTACATGACAAAGTTCATGCTTTTGTTTATCACTCGTTGAAAGATGTATACGATACAGCAAACCTCCGAAAGCACTCGAACCAGCTCTTGGAACACACGTAGCCAAGAACACGAAACTAATTGCTCGAAATCTTTCGACGTATTACTATGATATTACTATAAACAACTGCTTCAAATATCACTTAACACAATCAAAGCAGAGAAACTGCTCGAACATATCTGTGAACACGCGTAAGCCAAAACCGGAAAACGAAATGCTGCTAGAAGATGGCGAAGCTCGAAGGTGACGAAACGCGACCTCGTGGTTGCAAGTACCCGACACCACCGTGCGCGCTTGCTAAAATATTACCCGTCACGACCGTGCGCGCCTAGTTTTGTCAAATCGAGAACGCTTCGCCCATTACAAACACATTTCTTACTTTTTCAAGAGATATTCTTTGTCCTTGTATGTATACATGCGGGGAGTCCTAGGGTGCCTCCTCGGGTTTTGGCCCAGAGGCCAAAACCCTGCGGGGGCAAAAATTTAAATATGTTATTTATTCAAAAAAATACAAAAACTAGACTATAAAATTTAGAATTTAAAAACTAGACTACAAAAATTTAAAAACTAGACAATAAAAATGTAAATATGTAAACAAAGATTACAGCAACAGTTGGCCTCGGTAGTATCAGGTTACAATTGTTCAGTAAATTTTTAAAAAATTCTAAGACAGGACGCTCCTCTTCTATTGTCAGGTAGGTTGTTCCATAAACGTGAAGTTATGTAGCGATGTCCAGGAAAGGAAGCTGCGTTTGAGAAATAGTGTGCGTGAATTGCAGAGCGGAATGGAAGGTGGGCTCATCCTCGGTGTAAGAACCTGTGAAACTCACCGGTGACGTAATACAAAGAACGAACAAAACAACAAAGAGCGTGAAAAACAATATAGAGCAGGAAAACAATAGCTCCAAAACAAAGAAAAATATCACAGGTTCTTACACCGAGGTAAACCCGGAAGGTGGATACATGAGTTATGACGTTCTCGAGTTCCTCTTGA
Organism: Oculina patagonica; assembly: GCF_052425735.1. Taxonomy (NCBI): domain Eukaryota; kingdom Metazoa; phylum Cnidaria; class Anthozoa; order Scleractinia; family Oculinidae; genus Oculina; species Oculina patagonica. The sequence continues at coordinate 13,579,318 of NC_135760.1, forward strand.
CGGCACGTAACCTGAATTTAAGACATTTCTCTCTGGTCGCGTAGGGCGACCAGAGAGTGATGTCTGAAATTCAGGCTAGACGGCACGAGGCTGTTCCAGCGATGCCATCGATGTAGGGATTGTAGCGTTTGTAAAGTTGCGGAATGAACCCTGTGCAGGGGGAAAGGATTTGCTCCTCCATGTATCTTACGAATCTTTTTGAGTTTCCTTTGAGAAAACTATGCACATCAAAAATATATATATATGATTACAAAGCTCGTTTTGTTACTGAATAAGATTTAAATTTGTCAAGAGATTATTTGTTAACTTTGCTGCAGCATTTCATGATGTTCCTCAGCTTCCACTTCTAGTCATTTATTCATTCGCTCTCTTTCACTCTCATCCAAGCGTGCAGTGTTAATACACGCCACAACCATCTGAATCACGCTGATAATTTGTTTGAGAATACAGATGGGAAGTGTCAGCCATGCTAAAGCCACCCAGCTGCCAAATGAGAAACTGCCAACAGTCACTACAAGAAAAGAAAAAAGATTGTGATAAGATGGAAGACCTTTCCCCTTTTCAACTCATGATTGTTAACATCTCATGCCTCTGCTTCCAAGTAGGGCGCAATGGCAATACTAGTTTCCATTTCTATAAAAGGCTTTTTTTTCGGCAACGGGTTATCAGCGCTATTCAACCCGAAGAGCCAGGGGCTGTTCCTTGTCTGGCCTCAACCCTTCGACCAATCCGGCGTGGTAAGACTTACCAGGAACTGAAGTCCCCACTGGGACAGCTCTTTGGGTCATTGAGACACGCAAGGTTCAACATCAAGGCAAGGTGTCAGCCCAAGGCGAAGAACTTATGATTAACTAAGTGTTGCAGAGTTCTGCTTGGTTCAGAAAAGCAGACATTTCTTGTTTAATTTTTGTTTCTCAGGATCAAATACTCTAAAGATGCCTGTAAAGTAACTTCACTCTTGGAAGCTTAAGATAACTTTCCAAAGTCAAATGACCTACTGCCAAATGAATGAAAAACTCGAGACTACTTCGGAATGCCACCTGATGACTCGCCAGACTTTAAAATATAGTAACACTCATATTGCTGTTGATGTCACAAACAATAAGTGATTGCAAGTGTCCTCATCAAACAGTAACATTATTATAAAGTATAATATTTTTATACTTACAAACTGGTCCAGATGTGAAATTAATCAAGTACAACATACAGAAAAACAGTTCATTGCCAGCACACATGATAAACAGCACCAGCTACAGAGTTAAAAAAAAAAATAATACAAGTGTTACCCAAATGCAAATGCTAAAACACTCTGTAGCCATGCCAGGTTTTTGGACCCAAATAATATTTTTGACAAATCAATACTGAGTTAATGAGGATTTTCATATCATTAGGTCTGGAGGTGATATATGTGCAGACTAACCCCAGGGGGGATACTCAGGTATGTTTTGGGTGGGTATGTGCACCCTGTTTTGAAGAGAATTTGCATCCAAAATGATACCCCATTCTAGAAACAGTTCATTGTTTTAACACCCCGTTTTGGCTGCTGATAATTTGAAACTTTCATGCATTCAAAAGAGATTGTGGCTTATATTCAGGAGGGCTTATTTTCGGAAGGACTGGGGGTGGGGTGGGAAGGGGCTTATTTTCAGAATTGTCACAAGCACAACAGAAAGACAGTAAAGAAGTGATTACCCTGGAGTGATAGTAAATCCTGAGAAAAAAGTTGCCAGACAAATCTATTTCCTTGTGACTGGCTCCACCTTTTAACAGTGAACTGAGGATGTAAAAAAAGCACTGAAAATTAAATCTATGTGGTTGGAAAATATATTTCTTTCAGGTATTTACTGATCTCTACTGTTTTGTTTTCACAAATTGTAATTATCACACCAATTATACAAACCAAATAATCACCTGACTAATTCATGACATATTAACAATGTGAGGAGAAATTAGACATTGATTGCTCTTGAAAAAGAACCACTCAGAAAGTGCCATGGATTAGGGACAGAAAAGTTTATAAATTAACTTATTACCTTTGTACATGGATCCAGTGACTTGCGATATCTAAACATATCAGCATTTGGAAGACAAATGTGTACTTTGGATAGAACACAGATAACATCACAAGCAGTGCTGTAGTTACACATCTGAAAATTTAGTAAAAAAAAATGTCAATAATTATTTTACTTACATTACCTACATAAGGAATCCATAACATCATACCATAACCAGGGTTGGAAACTAAAATTTCGGAGCACTCGCCATCTGGGCGAGTGACCTTCAAATTGTACTCGCCCAGATCAGTTTTCACTCGCCCAGTCTCCTCTATTAAAGAAAGGAAAATTTAGCCCCCCTCCCCCACACATAATAAAATATACAACTTCAATTTGTAATCAAGTTCGATACTCCACATGCCACCGTGGTGGTCGATCGCGATACAGACTGCAATCGGGCGTGTTTAATTTAAAACACGAAATGGCGAAATGGCATGTCGAAAGATAAAAGCCAAATTAAGTTAAATGATTTAGGGCCTCTTTACATGAGAGTTTTCGTCCCGGGATGACTTTCGTCATGTAAACAGTCCTTCCCGGGATGAAATGTAATGTTATGTAAGCACGGGCGAGATGAATTCAACTCGGGCGGGACGACTTATCCCGGGATGAACACGCTCATGTAAAATGAAATTTTTTTTCATCACGGGACGAAATTCATCCCGGGACGAAACTGTTAGGCAATATGTATAATAGAAAGAATAATATCACTGGGGATGCCATTCTATGATAATGTTTCCCAGTGATAGCACCTAATGGGTAACTGATTTATCAAATTGAACAAAGAGGGGAAAAAAGATAAAAAATTGCTTAAAAAAGGGAAAACATTGCATAAAAAAGAGGGGGAGGGGAGAGGAAAAGTGTTACAACAATTCTGTTCACAAAATTTATGTGGCACAAATCTAAAACAGAAGATAGAGAAATGTTGCAAATATTGCAGAAGATTTTACAGCACTGAAATATTATTTTATTTTTAGACCAAATATTTATACATGTATCTAGCATGAGGTGTTGTCATGGTGTTACCTGTCAGTGAGCATATCCAACATGGCACCAAACATTGTACCTGACGGAACAATAAAAACCAATAATCAAATGTCACATCAAATGTAACAGATAATGTCCAAGGACAAATATCTGGTGCATTGTTTTTTGGCATGTACTAAAACCCGAAACAACGAAACGAAACCACCGAAACGAAACCACCAAAACCGCCGAAACGACCGAAACGCAACCGCCGAAACAACTGAAACGGCCGAAACGAGCGAAACGAAACAAAATCACCGAAACAAGCAAAACATCAAGATTTTCGCCACTTACTGTACTATACACCCCGGTTAGCCTACTATACACTCCTGTTAGCCTACTATACACTCCTGTTAGCCTACTATACACTCTGGTTAGCCTACTATACACTCCGTTTAGCCTACTATACACTCCGTTTAGCCTACTATAGACTCCGTTTAGCCTACTATACACTCCTGTTAGCCTACTATACACTCCTGTTAGCCTACTATACACTCTGGTTAGCCTACTATACACCCCGGTTAGCCTACTATACACTCCTGTTAGCCTACTATACACTCCTGTTAGCCTACTATACACTCCTGTTAGCCTACTATACACTCCGGTTAGTCTACTATACACTCCTGTTAGCCTACTATACATTCCTGTTAGCCTACTATACACTCCTGTTAGCCTACTATACACTCCTGTTAGCCTACTATACACTCCTGTTAGCCTACTATACACTCTGGTTAGCCTACTATACACTCCGTTTAGCCTACTATACACTCCGTTTAGCCTACTATACACTCCGTTTAGCCTACTATACACTCCTGTTAGCCTACTATACACTCCTGTTAGCCTACTATACACTCTGGTTAGCCTACTATACACCCCGGTTAGCCTACTATACACTCCTGTTAGCCTACTATACACTCCTGTTAGCCTACTATACACTCCTGTTAGCCTACTATACACTCCGTTTAGCCTACTATACACTCCATTTAGCCTACTATACACTCCTGTTAGCCTACTATACACTCCTGTTAGCCTACTATACACTCCTGTTAGCCTACTATACACTCTGGTTAGCCTACTATACACCCCGGTTAGCCTACTATACACTCCTGTTAGCCTACTATACACTCCTGTTAGCCTACTATACACTCCTGTTAGCCTACTATACACTCCGTTTAGCCTACTATACACTCCTGTTAGCCTACTATACACTCCTGTTAGCCTACTATACACTCCTGTTAGCCTACTATACACTCCTGTTAGCCTACTATACACTCCTGTTAGCCTACTATACACTCCTGTTAGCCTACTATACACTCTGGTTAGCCTACTATACACTCCGTTTAGCCTACTATACACTCCGTTTAGCCTACTATACACTCCGTTTAGCCTACTATACACTCCTGTTAGCCTACTATACACTCCTGTTAGCCTACTATACACCCCGGTTAGCCTACTATACACTCCTGTTAGCCGGCATGTACTAAAACCCGAAACAACGAAACGAAACCACCGAAACGAAACGACCAAAACCGCCGAAACGACCGAAACGAAACCGCCGAAACAACCGAAACGGCCGAAACGAGCGAAACGAAACAAAATTACCGAAACAAGCAAAACTTCAATATTTTCGCCACTTACCGTACTATACACTCAGTTTAGCCTACTATACACTCCGTTTAGCCTACTATTCGCTCCGGTTAGCCTACTATACACTCCTGTTAGCCTACTACACACTCCGGTTAGCCTACTTTTCACTTAGGTTAGCCTACTATGCACTCCGGTTAGCCTGTTTACGGTTAGCTCTCAATAATTGTAATGGGTTTTGCTTGTTTCAGTGATTTAGTTTCGTTTCGCTCGTTTCGGCCGTTTCGGTTGTTTCGGTGGTTTCGTTTCGCTCGTTTCGGTGGTTTCGCTCGTTTCGGTCGTTTCGTTTCGGTCGTTTCGTTTCGTTGTTTCGGGTTTTAGTACATGCCCTGTTAGCCTACTATACACTCCTGTTAGCCTACTATACACTCCGTTTAGCCTACTATACACTCCATTTAGCCTACTATACACTCCGTTTAGCCTACTATACACTCCGTTTAGCCTACTATACACTCCAGTCCGGTTAGCCTACTATACACCCCGGTTAGCCTACTATACACTCCTGTTAGCCTACTACACACTCCGGTTAGTCTATTTTTCATTTAGGTTAGCATACTATGCACTCCGGTTAGCCTGTTTACGGTTAGCTCTCAATAATTGTAATGGGTTTTGCTTGTTTCAGTGATTTCGTTTCGTTTCGCTCGTTTCGGCCGTTTCGGTTGTTTCGGTGGTTTCGTTTCGCTCGTTTCGGTGGTTTCGCTCGTTTCGGTCGTTTCGTTTCGGTGGTTTCGTTCAGTTGTTGTTTCGGGTTTTAGTACATGCCTTGTTTTTTATGGAGGAGTGGTGCCTAATGGTTGGTGCACTGGACTTTTGATTGAGTGGTCACTGGGTTCAAGCCCTGACCAGGGCAGTGCATTGTGTTCCAGCCAATTGTGGTACCAGCAAATTTATCCCTGGGGGTAACCCTGCATCCATTAGCATCCTATCCAGGTGGTAGTAGAAATACTCCTAGTCACTTCATGCTATGGAAACCCAGACAAGCTCCAGCCTGTTGGGCCACTAAGCTCGAACATAGACTATGTTTAATATAACCATGCCCAATTACCACCATTTGCATTGACACGCGACGCCAGAAATCAAAACACCTGCGGAAACATTTCCCGCAAGATTTCCATCAACCAAAGTTTGAAGGGGTTTCCGACAACGTCTCGCCCAATCGATCACAAAAGTGAACTGGTGATAAATAAATTTTATTCCGCGGCCAGAACTCCTTAAACTGTTTTTAACAGGTCTAGATTAAACTCTTTTGTAGCTTAGTTGCCAAAAAGGGCTTTGTCTCGCTAAACCGAATACAGCTGTTTCGAGAAAGGTTGTTGGAAAAAAAAGCACAAAAGTGCACGCGACAAGACCGAAAGGTGGTCTGGGTAGAATACTAACGAGATCTAGCGACATGACAAATTTGCGCGTTTTCTTTCTCTTCACACTTGTGGAATCAAGGTACTTTTAGCCACGCTAAACTTTAGAAGAATTTTCAAAACTCAAAGACATGTCACAGTAAAAGCAAAATCTTCACATGCAAAATCTTCACATCCAATTATCTAAAAGTTCACGGATGCTCGAACGCCGGACGGTTCCGTAGACAATTTGTTTTTTAGCACGATTTTGAATGCTAGTAAGCTAAAGGATTCACTTTCCTTGGCTGCTGTGTAGATGTAGTATCGAGCTACAATCAGGCAAAAATTGAGCACGTGGAAAGATCGTTCCTCGGGGTGATATGCATATATTTTATCTTTGGTATTTTATCAAAGATAAAATACCAACTTGTACATTTCCTCTAGGTCAATAAGCAAAATTACCCAGACCGCCTTTCGGTCTTGTCGCGTGCCCTTTTGTGCTTTTTTTCCGACAAACTTTCTCGAAACAGCTGTAAACACCATAAAAATAAAAGGTTTGAAACTTTATGTCCAGCGAGCCCTAAAACCTATCGTGACATTCAGTCTGACACTGTCTGCTTCATATGTAAAATTAATTTTTTGAAAAAATCTGTAAACCATTTACTTTTATTCGGTTCATCACAAATGCAAAAGACTTTAAACTGAAGGGAAAGTCTCTAAAAAAATCTTGTAAAATTCATTAACTATTCATGAGGGTGCAAACCAATCCCAGCACAGTATTCAGATCACATGTACACAACTGTAAACCCCAATACAAATCAAACAATAGAATTAACTTTTGATACAAACTCCTGCTCAGCTAATTAGTATTCATTAAAAATGCCCTTGCTGTGTAATAAAGATAAATTTAACCAAGTTTCTGTAGTCTTCTGTAGGCATAAAATTTATTTATCGCCGGTTAAACTTCAAAATGACTCGCGGATACGTCATTTCAAATTTGATCGACGGAAATCTTGGAAACATATTCGCTGGTGTTTTGATTTCTGGCATCGCGTATCAATACAAACGGTGGTAACAAATCAGAAGCTTTGTGGACTGTCCTAATTTCCTGCGATATCAAGTCACTGACCTGATATCGCCAGATTTTTGGCAAAATCTGTATACAGTATATATACCGGGGTACCTAATCCCACCTTTTTGGTACGCTTTGCAACACACCAGGCTGGTTTGGTCTCACCAAACCAGTCTGAGCCATTAGCTCAACCATTAGCTCAACCAAACTTGCCTATCTGCTGCCAGGTGTTGAAATACAAGGTACGATTCGGTAAGCTCATGGGTAAAGATTACCTTTTAATACACCAGTACTTTTACAATCCCACTGGTATGCTGCGGGTCGAACCGAGAAGGACCACCCCTACTTGGCTCATTGATGAGTAATATGACACTCTTCAAAGCAGAATAATAAATTGTCAAGTCAAGAATCACAAGCAAGCACATTACAATTAAACTTACATTGACTAAAATATCTGGCTGCATGTCCATCGATGTCATCAAGTAAGACATTAAGAAGATACATGCTCACCGCTATGATGTAGTCAGTTGGCATAAAGTAGAAGGACAGTATGGCTAACACGATCCGTGCATATCCTGCCACACAATGTAAATAGCTCCTTTTACTAAAACTCTAACATTCAACTTTAAAATGGCTACATAGAATTGATGTTGCGTGAATAAAACTGCTCCAAGATGAATATTGTTTGGAAATAGAGACCAGCTGTCATTTAATGAAGATCGCAGCCGTGCACTAAAATACAAGCTGGAGCTATTAAAATATTTAATAATAATAATAATAATAATAATAATAATAATAATAATAATAATAATAATAATAATAATACCTTATTATAGGAATATAACAAAGCATTTAAACAACGTGAACAAAATTCACTGTTAACATGAATTTACGAAAAGTTCTGTTTAGATTCATGTAATCAATGTGTTTAAATAAATAACATTAATGCGAATTTTTGAACTCCATGTTAGTAACATGTATCTTTAATTTCTTATAATAGGGTAATAATAATAATAATAATAATAATAATAAAACGGTTCTTATTGTGCATTTAAATTTCTCAATGTGCTAACATTTGTACATGATTGAAAAGAATAAAACGATAAAAGTAAAATACAGGAATTCAGTTTTAAAGATAAAAAAAGTTAAAATATTAAACTAGTTAACAATCTTTCTAAAACATGCAATTATTAAAATCTATGACTTACCTATTAAGTTAGGGATAAAAAGAAACACGTTTTCCTTCATATTTTTGTAGCAAATAACTTCTAAGGTCTTCTAAAACCAGAGCAACAGACAAAATAAACACATATATCCACTCGCTCCGCAGATAGGAATTATGGGATTTAGAAACCGGTCGTTTCGTTTATGAGTGGATTGTCTAACAACCAGTTCACCAGCAGGTTTCTTTTACAGGTCACATTCCACAGGTCACAAGCACAGGTCACTGTCAGCCACTGATATATAAACAGCCTTAACACGGTCTCCGAGCCCTAAACAGCTACTATCCAACAAGTGTTTTAGGAATAGAACACTAATAAATAAATAAATGCTTCCTAAACACCCTGAACCACGCCCATCCCTCTGTCAGCTTCACAATGGAAATCGAAAAGGATGGAATGCTCCCCTTTCTCGGCACCCAGCTCCTAAACCGTGCACCTGGAATTGAGACCAAAGTTTACGTGAAGCCTACTAATACTGGTTTACTTGTCCACTACCAGAGTCACGTTGACAACCGTTACAAATGGAGCTTACTAACAACTATGCTCGATCGCGCGTACCGGTTGTCCTCCTCGTGGCCATACTTTTCCGAGGAGTGTGAACGTTTGAAATCCTTGTTCTCACGTCTGGATTACCCCCATCATCTTATCAACTCCACCATCGATACCTTTGTAAACTCGAGAGTTGCAGGCCGGCAGCCATTGCAGGCTTCGGGAAAAATGGCGGGAGATGACGTGACCCGAGTAGTCATACCTTTAAGGACCAAGTTTCTGCAAACATTGTAAAGACGCAGTTGAAAGACCTTAGCGTTAAACTCCAAACAACAGTCCAGCCCGTATTTGTCAGTCGGAAAATTGGCCAGGACCTTTTAGAATGTGAGACCAAACCAAAGCTTGTTAACCAGCAGTGCGTAGTGTACCAGTTTAAGTGTAACCTGTGTGATACAGGGAGCTACGTTGGCTACACGCGCGGGCATTTGCATGCCCGCGTGGATGGCCACAAAAGCACGTCATCTTCTGTACGCAAGCACTATGACAACAACCACGCGGGTGCTGTCCCTGAGGACCTCCTCAGTTGTTTCAAAGTACTAAAGAAATGCAAGAACAAATTTGACTGTCTTGTCAACGAGATGCTTTACATCAAGCAATTAACACCGAGTCTAAACGTGCAAACGGATTCAATCCGTGCTAAAGTATTTGTATTTGTAAAGTATTTGCCACCACCATTATGCAAATGTTTATCTCTTTGAACCTCGCATTTAATTAATTTTTCTCAATTTACTCTTGATAATGGCGTCATGATGTCGCCGAAACGTCGGGAAATAATGTTGTTTGTGTTTACCTGTTTGTGTATAACTAAATCACTGTTAATACAAAATAAATATTTCTAACAATATAATAAAATCGATAAAATTCGTTAAAATGAGCTGTATATTAAATCTTAGCCTTAATCTAGCTTCTATGTTTAGCCTGTTTTAAAAATATGTCAGTAGCACAGCGACATGTAATTCTGACCTGTGGAATGTGACCTGTAAAAGCAGGTAAAAGATACCTGCCTCGAGTTCGCTTACGTCTTTGGTCGATTCGCCTACGTCTGAAGTCGGTTCGCTAACGGACTGTACACCACAAAAAGCCGGGCGGAAAAGAAGTCAAAAGAATCTTTGGCTTGGCGAGGCATAGGCCGTTTTACGGATACGGCGACAATATTGATTTTGCCCCCTTGGATAATGCTTATTGAAATGATTTATTCTTTTATTGTGATAATTCCGCAATTATCATAATAAAAGAAAAAATATATATTATAGCATGCTCTGGTAGTCTCCCTCGCAGCCGTTTTTAGTGTCACGCAACATTCCTCATGTATTTTTCGTCCGCCATTTTGGAATAATTATTTCTAGTGTTTCAGTGTTTCTCTTTTTACTAAAAGAGACGTTAGCGTACTATCTTTATACGTTACCGAAACGAGCCACAGTTCGTTAGCGAAACGACTTTAGACGTGTGAGCGAATCCCAGAAGCGAATCGACCCAAGAGGCTAAGACGTTAGCGAACTGCGTTTTTGATGCCCTTTTGTCCTTGTTTTAGAAACTACTTATATTTCGAGTCGTCGTCGCCCGCCGCCCCAGGACAAACTACCTGTTTTTTCAGTCAAGGATTTCCAGGCGGATCTTGTCAACACCTTACATTTTGGTACCACCTGCTCGGCAGTGGGATAGGGAAACTGATGGTCCAAAAAAAAAATTAGCGATGGCACTGGAATCGTTTATAAATGGTTTGAAGCGAGTGTTGAAGGAGAAAAAACATCTGTCATCTGTTCTTGTTTCTAATGGTTATCCTTTTTCTTTCTTGCAGAAGATCACCAAGACCAAAAAGCCGAGCGCCAGTGCTGAGCCTACGACCGAGTTTAAATCTACTGCGGTTCTACCCTATGTCAAAGGTCTTTCCGAGCAACTTAGACGCTGCCTACAACAACAAGGCGTACGCGCTGTTTTCAAGTCGGAAACTACATTAAGATCACACCTAGTACGACCGAAAGACGCCGTTGATCCGACGAAGCAAGATGGCGTTGTTTACAGAATTCGCTGTGAGTGCGGCAAAGTTTACATCGGCGAGACTGGAAGACCTATGCGAGAAAGGATCAAAGAACACGACCGGGACATCCGACTCGCCCGTATCCAGACCTCCGCCGTTTCAGAGCACACCCACAACACTGGACACTACCCACTTTGGAATGAGGTAAAGTTTATTGATCGTGAACCACACTGGTACACACGCAGGGTCAAAGAGGCAATTCAGATAAGACTTCACCCTAACAATATCAACAGGGATAGTGGAATTGAAATTCCCGAAGCATGGATGCCCACGATCAAAAAACACAACACCAGGAGAACTGAACGACCGCGGACCCTGAGGGAACAACAGCACACCGGAACAGCGAGGATCGAAATGCACCAATCACAGCTGTTGAAAACCAACCAATCACAGCACAGCAGCGTGCTTTATAAGGTTACACCCGACCAGTCGACCTTATCGCCTGATGAAGACTAGCAGTGTGCAGTCGAAACGTCGCGATCTACATCACAAGTGACACTACGTCGTGAGACAAAAGGAAAATACTTTATTATTATAATATGACATCGTTATTAAGGACAATTGGTGATACCTTGTACGGTGAATTACTCTTCATTTCAACACTCGCTTCAAACCATTTATAAACGATTCCAGTGCCATCGCTATTTTTTTTTTTTAGCAAACCCTCCGAAGGTATAGAAGATCATCAGTAAACTGACTAACAACTGCTCCACATACAGTACAGGTCAACTTGTTCTCGGGATCGTTCGATATGCTACGGGAGTTTGAGATAATTGTAATCCCCCGGGGGTGTAATGTTCTCCTTTTTTGTCCCTGCTCATATCATTGTTGAACAATTCATCTTCATTATTTATCACCGTGCTTTTAAAAATTTACCATCTTTATTATTTACTAATACCGGTAACTTTCGTACATCTCTAAAAAAACATGCACGATCCAGCAATGCGAATTTAGTAATTTAAAAAAATAAAGTATTAGAGCCGTGCAAGTAAATATCCAAGTTAAAGTCAAATTATTAATCACTACCTATTTCTTTCAATGTCCGCATGGCATATTTAAAAACTGCAATGCACAGCACTTAAAATAGAGGGGGGTAGTCATGCCATCGTCATGCCACTGACAGCTTCTTCGTCCAAGTTGGCAATCTCGTTCTTTGTTGCTTGTTCCTTGGAGTCAACTGGCTCCACTCTGCTAGGACCACATTTCCGGAGCAGATGACTGATGCTTAGCTGCCCAAAATCTTCCCTTGGACCAATCACAGTGCAGATTGATAAGAATCCAAAGGTGGAATAAAGCCAGCTAAAAACCATGACCAACATCAGGAACTGACCAAGCTGAAAGTACGCCAGTACTGTTGCTGGCATCATCATTAATCCTGAATATTGAAAAAGAAAATGAATTTTTTCAAGTTTTTGTTAATAGACAGGAATACTCTTGTCGATAAGTATTCTTGGAAGGAAACGTAAAAAGATTTCAGCCAACCCCGTTGAAATATACCTTATAGGGACAGTTCACGGTACAGCGCATGTACAAGTTATGACGCAAGCAAATTCACTTCTATTGTTTATAGACCAATCGGAAGCGATATCTTAATATGCAAATCCTGCGCGTATTTTTCCCGTGCCATAGAATTTTTGTGTGAGCTGATCGATTGACTCGTCCAATCGACTCTCTTCACAATTAAAAAACTCATGCTAAAAATGTCGCCAGCATCTGGCAGATCATTCAACTGCCAGTGTTATGGTGGGTGCACAAGGAAAGACAACTGGAAAGATGGAAGCAAATGAAATGATTGTCCTTGCAAATTACGTGGCGAACTGCACATATTGCTTGTTTATATGTCTGGAATGATTGATAAAAAGCGTAAAACGAGAAAGGATTTTCAGTTTTCCTTATACTTTTAAGCTTGTACATTCAACGCTTCTGTTATGATAGAATTCTCTCACTCGCATGAAGTTGCTGTGAAGATAAATCGACTGAAACGTACGTGAGAGATGCAGGAATACACATCGAAGTGGACATGAGATTTCTTAGCTTATGCAGCGATCCAAAATAGTTGTAACTCCTTGTAGCTATTTTCTAAATGGTATCAACAATATACCGCTTTATTTTGTTTTGCAATAGAACTTTGTGGTCTTTGTGTAGAGAGCAAACAATCTGTGTTATCGCTCGTTTGTATCTTATCACGTCCACTGTCACATCACACCTATAAATTTTATTCAATCGCATCAAAACATTGTTAATACCAACCCGCACATTCTACAATATTATTAAGAATTTCCAAACGATAGATCCTTCTGCAGGTCACACAAGACCGCTTAGCCCCACACCAGATTGATCTGTTTATCTTTTCGATCACCAAGTACTCTTGAGAACGTCCCTTCGCCGGTCGATCATGATGTCGCTTACAAGACTCCGTATGTAAATGGCTTTTTCGTTGTCCAAATGTCTCATTCAGTCGACAAAACATCACTCACAGGTACTTGAGAAATAGCTGATTTCAGTTTGTCTAAGCGTAACGACGGATGACAGTGTTTAACGACGGATTCAATCGGATTTAACAAACGATTGCTACTTTCAATTTAGTGTTGACCCGTATGACTTATTCTGGAAGCTGTTACGTCACGCATGCGCATCACTGTGAAACCCTCACTTTAAGTGTAATTACTTGCCCCGAGAACACTGAGTTACGTGACTCAGGAGACAGGCCTAATCAAACGTGGACACAAATGTTCTACCTTGAATTAATAAATTATGGTGTTTAAAGCAGTTGAACATATTTTGATTTGAACTTATTTGATCCATCATTTGAGCCAATCAACCAACCAACCAACCAATCAATCAGTCAATCAATCAAGCAATTTATGTCATACGCGGGATGAAGTTGACCTCCGACATCCGCGTCAGAGGCTCTATTATAATCAGCAAAAGAGGTTATCTTTGCTCGTAAGGTCTGACAAGACCTTGTGCCATTGATGATAATGTTTCGTGCATACGACAGAATAGGAAGGACAAGTGGAGACAGGCTCTCATCCTAAGGTCACGTGACCTATTTCCTTGATAATGCTCATGAATCAGTAGCTATAGTCGGAGGCTTCCCCAATTGGCTGCTGCCATGAAGAGAATTACCCTTACCTGTAAGAAATGTGGTCATCGCTGCCATGATGGTGGCAGATCCAATGTGCACCAGTGAGTAACGCACTCTGCTGTCGCTCTGGCTTTTGTCTGGAGCAAGTCTGTAGGCCACACCATAATGCATGGTAAAGTCAATAGACAGCCCAACAGTCACAGACATCACAATAGACTCAAATATGTTCAACTGCCATCCTGCTAGCACCAGAGATCCAATGGTTATTGCAATAATTCCAATGATGGTGATGATGGCATAGATACTTATGAAGATGTTGAGAGTTGTTAATAACATGGCTGTAAATGACACAGCAACAGATATTCCCAAGGAAGAGTATGTTCCGTCAGACAAGCCAATTTAGAGAGCGTAGAGGTCAATCCCCCAGCATCCTGCCCAGCCATTTTGCATTCCTTGTGGAGCCTTGGGCATTTCTGTGTCAACCCAAGAACTCACTTTCTTCCAGAAACTATCCATAGCAGAAAAGTTAGTCGATCGTTCTTGGTTTGTTTGTATCTCCATGCGAAAACCTTTTACATTTCCCAGGGCATCAAATAAAACACCTGTTGTTGCCAATCGTGAATCAAGTTTAACACACTTTTCAGTAATGTTAGCCGGGAAAGGAAATCAGTGAAGCATTGATCCCACAGCAAGGAGTTTTGTTCTGAGGTACAAATGTCAATGAATGTTTCTATGGGACATCGACCGCCACTGAATGCTACAAAAAATGACTGTTTTTCAACAGATTGACATAAAGAACGAAGAAATGTTTGGCTATCAGGAGTAAAAAGATCACCAAAGTTGTCATCAAATTCAAGAGCTCCTTTGTCGTCTGGGTTTAAGTGGTTCCCATTATCTGTAGGTTTAATCCCCCAGATCAGCTGTACCCGCAAGCCACTGGATTGCTGTTAAAATCTGAAAAAGCTTTTGTAGTTTAAGTAGTAGTTTTCCAATGGATGAGATGAAACAAACACTTGAAAATATTTGGCGTTTGGTAACTGCAGACCAGGTTTTACAAAATTAACACAAAGAAATCCAGCTGTAAGGCAAACTAACAAGGCTATCCACAGCCAGTGCCGACTTGATGACTGCTTTTGGTAACCAATCATCAAAGATTTTTTGCCGACTCTTCCGTTAAAGTTTGATGCTGATTCTAAGAGAGAGCAAGGAAAGTCAATAACCTGCAGGATACGGAGGCTTGTTTCCTTTTGAGTGGTACGGCAGTTCACTGGTAAATCTTCTTTCTCGTTTTTTGACATGTCCTGTGCTGTTGGTACAACCTTTTGAGATTTGAACTCCTTCTGATCAGCTTTTACTTCTGTAGGTGACACAACATTCAAGCTCTGACCACCGGTGTACTTCAACACCCACTTCTCATGCAAAGCTACACAGGCTGGGAAATATGTTATCATTAGCAGGTAGTTAGTTAAGATGGATGTGCCAGCAAATATCCCAAACAGTCTAATGGGAGTTATAGTAGAAGAGACTCCTGCAAAGAATGCTGATGCTGTTGTCAAGCTTGTAACAAGCATGGAGACTGCAGCATAACGCAAGGTCTTCAATGTCAACTGCATGATATTTGCATTAGGGTTAGCTGCCCGCGTCTGTCTCCATATGTCATAGTATACAAAGGCATCATCTGCCCCTATACCCACCAAAAACACCAATGTAATAACATTCAGAAATGGAAAAAAGTCAAGTTTGAACACTGTGGTGTAAAGAAAATATGACAGTCCAAAGGCATAAATAATGGTAAAGAGACCACAGAATGTGAGAATGAAAGAACCCAAGAAAAACCACATGATGAAGAAAACAACAATCATGGCTAGAGCAGGAAAGATAACTTCAGCAAGAAGCTTTTCGCTAAAATGGTCGTACCTGAAACCAGAAAACCTGAACGAAGCAAATTCTACACCATCTCTTCCTTGAATGCCTTTTTCTAACTGTCCGTTGTATAAATCATCGTATACAAGGTCACTGTAAACATCTGGCGAAAGGACTGGAAGGGATACTGTATATTTCAAAAACATATCATTAGATGTTCGCATCTCATTGTCTACAAAATAATGGAATATGTTATACACTGCATTGAATTTGGTGCACTTCGCTGGGACATTGTTACAACTTGAACTTGCTGACGCATTCACCACTGAGTTTGACGGATTACAGTCACGTTTTAGAGATTGATCAAAAAAGTAGGATGAACAGTTGACTAACAAATTCTTCACCATCGAAACATCATCATCCGTTATATCCTGACATTTTTTTTCGGCTGTTAAGTAGTGCGACGTAATTTCCAAGAGACCAGCTTGAGGAACACCGGTTTTTACTGGTCTTCTCATCAGTGGCACCATTATCAGAGCAGTATTCAGTAAAATAGGAGCTAGCACTTAGAATGTCAGTCTCCATAGCGCAAGCGGTTTTAAGTTTGTTTGCATTAAACATGGTTTCCTTGGGATTAGAAGACTCGAAAACAAAGATCATTCTTGGCCTCGTTGGTATTAAATAAGAAGCAAATGGAGGATCTAGAGTACTTTGAGCTGATCGTCGAGTCCGTTGTCTTAGAAAGGACAGGTCATTTTCTTGATTCTGAGTTCCTGGTACTTTCCTTTCTTGTGTATCTTGCGGTGTGATCTGGGGAAGTTGTGAAAAAATAGTACGACCCAGTTCTTTATAAAAGTTTTCCAATGTCACTCTCTCATCACTTAGCTTCGTGCCTCTTGGCGCAAAACCCTAGAATAATATGGAAAACGAGAAAATTAAGTAAGAATCTTCTAGAATATCTGGAGTAACACATACTCAACCAGACTTCTGCCTTAGTTTGTATATTTTACGGAAAAAAGGAGTTCGAATCATGACTTTTTCTTTATTTGATAAACATTCAACTCCACTGTTTCGTTTATTACTGTTACATTAGGTATTGCACTTTTAATGTATAAATTCCTTACAAGTAACTGCCATTATATTTTGATACTTTTTTAAAATTTAGTTCAAAACAATCATAACTACAATACACAAAGTGCGACTAATCAATCTTATTACTTGCCTTGAGCTAAAACTAATTATTGTATTTTTACTATTGACTTTCAAGAACCAATGGTATGGAAGGTTTTCATCAGTTTGGTGGAATGAAAACACATAACAATGAATATAAAAGTCCCACATTATGCAGATATCCTAGCGTGTGAGCATTCAGCAAATTAACGAAGGGAGGTGTAGATGTCCGGAATGTCTACATGTCATTCCCTGAGTTGGGGTCACTTTGGGAATATTATGCTTCCAAGAACAGTCGTTTATGATGATTTCATTCCTTGTCAACGTGGACTGTGAAAACATTAAGATCATTGACAGAGAACGACAGAGATTCTTTTTTATGTATTAGGGTTAAATAAAGATTATGTCGGGTACGCAGCCCGACACCTACACAAACACATTGGTGAGAACAAATCATCGGCGATTGGAAAGCATTTCAAAGAAGCTCGTGGCGATGTAAACCTCGTAAAGAGAAACCTAACTCGTGTCCTGGAAAAATGCCGAAGAAAATTTGGCTGCCTGATTTACGAGGTGCTATTCATAAAGAAATTGCGACCAAATTTGAATACACAGACTGACTCCATGCGTGCTATAAACTTTTTGTTTGACGTTGAACATTTCTTCTTTTACTGCACAACTTTTATTATTTAATTCCTATTGTCTAATTTTAGTATTTATTCCTCTCATCACATATTTTCTTGACTTGATAATGGCGTTAAGTCAACGTCAAAACTTCGTCGTCATTTTGAAATTTTAAACGGAAACGGAGTTTATGATGTTTTTATCGAATATTCATCGCAAAGTTTTATTGAAAATTGTTGTTGTTGTTGTTAATAAATAATTGAAGCGTTTACTACAAACCATGATCTGACAAGATAAATGTATGATTGTTTTAGGAAAGGGGTGGTTGTTCAAACAACTGGCTAATCTAATCCAAGATAACTAGAAGAAATCTCGAGGTCAGTACATGGTCAGTATAACAAATTACCGTATTTATTCCTCGAATAAGCGCCCACCCTGAAGGTAGGAAAAGTTAATAAGCTCCCAGCCTCGAATAAGCGCCCACCCCCACCCCACAAAAAAACTGAAGTGCACAAGAGGAGTATTGAGTATTGAAATTTAGCTAAGTAATACTAAGAAGACTTCCCCCATGACTTAGTATTTTACAGAAACTTCCAATGAACAGTTAGAATTCAGCTTTGGTACATCTTCACGTTTTGTTATTATTCATTGTTTTGTTACGAAAATAAGCTTACTATAGCTATTTGTTGAAAATCGTGAAAATTTAATAAGCGCCCACTCTCAAGGTCCAAAAATTTAATAAGCGCCCACTCTCAAGGTCCAAAAATTTAATAAGCGCCCAGGGTGCTTAATCGAAAAAATACGCTAAGTCAAAGATTTCTTTAACTATTTATTCCCGCCCCCTTCGCCTATCGCCTACTCTCGTTTAAGTTTGCAGGACCATTGGGCCCTGATTTTCTAAGCTCTTAAAACGAAATTAAATTACTGTTTAATCCCACCAGCAGCCAATGTGAAATTTCTCTTTAATACGGTTTTATATCAAATTTAAACATGTTGATTATGAGAAAACTTTTCACCTCAGTAAAATTCTCCGAAGGAATTCAAGTATAAAATGATAAACAGAAAGGGTGAATATCTTTTCATGAAGGATTTGTTTCTGGTGGTATATAAAAATTAAAAACTAACCTTTACAGGGTCTGCAAAGTCAGGCAATGGCGGCGCGCCCAACGACGGTACAAGTGATCAGCATTATTAAAAATATAACGGTCAGCGGAATCAGAATGGCCAGGCACAGTGCTATCGCGTCATGCTTTGTAAACCTACACAGGAAAAAAACGCGTCTTTTAAACTGCTTATTTTATGATTTCAGGTGATTTTAAAAATATTAACTAAAAGACCGTATGGTGCAATTTTTACTGTGTTTTTCTTTTAAGCCTGTATTAACTAATTCCTTTGTATATAAACCAAATACAACAAAGAGAGTGAATTCTAAAACCATAAAGACGATAGGCTAGTAAAAAAAAATGGACAGTAGGCCAAAAACTGAACTGATATGTAGTCCAGTTTTCTAATTACCCATCAAGATATGCTTAGGGCTATTCCAAGCGTCGTGCTACTGCGACTACTGCGTGTCGAACTCAAATGAATTTGGCCTGGCAGAGCACGACGATAGCACGGCAGTGGTTTCAAACGGCGAACTTTAATTATGCAGTCACGCCAAATTCAAACTGTATCCGAAACGACAAAATGCTACAAAATAACTTAAAATACATTAAAATAGTTTATAAATCTAGTTCGGCACGACAAGAGCACGCCGTTTAAAATCGAGTCGCGCTACTATCGTGCGGCACGGCGGGGCACGGCAAGGCCTGCCATGCTAAGTAGTCGTGCCGAACTTAATTAGCTTTAATTCAGCCTGCCGAACTGAATGGTTTCAAACGTCGTAATTCTTCAATTTAGTTCGGCACGGCAGTAGCGCGATATTTGGAACAGGCCTAAGACGTATTATTTTATGTAATTTGAAATATTTCTAGATGAGTTCGGATCTGAGATGAGATAAAAACATATCAAGAAGTGACGTTGATTAGTTATCCTTTCCGCTTTCTATAGAAATTTACACCTGTATTCGTATTATATTTTTTCTTGACTCGTAAACTTTACAAAGAACCACTCGGATGTTATAAGCATAAAATGGAGCACCTTCCAGGCAAAAGTAAAAACCTTAAATAAGATAATAATAACAAAGATATTTTTAACAGGGAGCCCACTTGTGAGCAACAATTGGCAACATTATTTTACCTGACTTGATGATTTCTCCGACAAACTATTCCAGCCATTGTAACCGCCTCAGTAATTGTAAGTGGATACTCAGGGTGCGTTTCCTCAAATCTAGATTCTATGTAACGGAAAATGTACTCAGTGAGCAGTGAGCTATTAGAGATGTTTTCGCATAAGACCCCTCCATATGCTAATGATGGCTTTACCTCTCTGTAAGAACCTGTGATATTTTTCTTTGTTTTTGAACTATTGTTTTCCTGCTCTGTATTGTTTCGAGGTTCTTCATTGTCTTGTTCGTTCTTTGTTTTACGTCAGCGGTGAGGTTCACAAGTTCTTATACACATGTTTATACCGAGGATGAGCCGCTAATGATCCACTGTTAGTGGATTTAGCAGAAATACCCAGGAGACTAGCCTTTCTTTTGTTTAAAGAACGTGAACAGAACTTTGTTGGGCCAGAGTTAGTAGAGGAGAAAACTTTTCTAGCAGTTGGAAACTTATGGTGCCATTCTTGGTTTCGGCCAGCCAGCTATTGCGCAGAGGCACGTTGGGCTATTCAGACACTATTTAAACCGAGTTTCTGAGTTGAGTGAACTTAAAAAAGCGTAAGATTATTCGAAAGTATTTTTCACTAAAATTAAATGTGATTCCAGTGGGAATATGACAAAGAATTCGGAAGTAAAGATAATTTTGAATGTGGATGAGCACCTAAATAATAACGGTTCACAAGAATTTTTTATCAAAGGCCGCAAGTCACGGCCAAGCCATTAGAAGTTGTTGTTTCTTTCCTTTTTTGTCCGTCGCATTTCAACGCAAAATAAAACGCTTTCATTTTAATTGACAAGAAAATGATCGACTTAAAAGAAAACAAAGGCTTGTGTATGTTCTTTTGTGACCAAAACTGGTCTCCTGGGTAATTCTAGTAAATTCATTTATAGTAGATGATTAGCATTTAGAGTGACATTATGCGAAACATCTCTATTACGAAACATCTCTAATAGTTTACTGCTCAGTAGATTTTCTTAGACGTTACATAGAATCAAGATTTGAAGAACGCACCCTGAGTATCCACTTACAGCTACAGAGGCGGTTACAATGGCTGGAATAGTTTGTCGGAGAAATCATCAAGTCAGGTAAAATGATGTTGGCAATTTTATTTATGGTTTTTACTTTAGCCTGGAAAGTGTTCCATTTTGGGCCTATAAGACATTCCCAGCATGAAGAAGTAGTAGTAAGTCGTTATATGAGGGTGACACTTGACAGTATAAATTAAACTGATGAACTTGTGGCCCTCAGTTTACAAGTAAAAAAAATATAATACGAATACAGAGGTAAATTTCTATCGAAAGCGGAAAGGAAAACTAATCAACGCCACTTCATGAACACGTTTCATTTCACCTTAGATCAGAACTCATCTCGAAATATTTCAAATTACATTTATACCACCGTTTGCATTGATACCCGACGCCAGAAATCAAAAACAGCCGCGGAAACGTTTTTAAGATTTCCGTCAATCAAAGTTTGAATGGGTTTCCGGCAACGTTTCGCCCGATCGATTACGAAAGTGAACTGGTGATAAATAATTTTTTTTCCGCGGCCAGAACTTCTTAAACTGTTTGTAACAAGTCTAGATTAAACTCTTTTGTAGCTAAGTTGTCAAAAAGGGCTTTGTCTCGCTAAAACTTCTGAATAAACACCATAAAAATAAAAGGTATGAAACTTAATTTTCAGCAAGCCGTATTTAACAATATATAGGCAGTATAGGCAAAACAGATTGCTCTTTGGCTTTCAGGCTCCATGAGCACGCCACAAGGCCTGAACAACCTATGTATCACCATTTTGCTTATTGCAACCGCTTTATTCTTTTATTGAATTAGTCAGCTTTCATGGACTACCTGATTACATGTCTGATTGTCTTAATGACCATCCAACGCCCTGTGTTAGTTTTAGAGACCATATTCTTAATGCAGTTTATAACGGTCACATTTAGCGTTCCTGGAAGACAGTTTCATATTAAGAATCTTAAGCCTGGCATTAATGAAGGACTCAAAGCCTCCAGAGAATTCCAATTCAGATTTCTCTGATTACCAATATTTCTATACTTTAACGGCGTAATATTAACACGCCTTAGATATTTAAGTTGCTCTTGTAAGTCTTGTAAAATTAACATCACAAGACTATGACTCTGAAGTAAAGTCGAAATATTGTAGTTATAATACCAAATTTCTTGTAATAAACCAAAACTTGGTGTTTACAATGAATACACTTCTCGGCCTTGCCTTCTTTCTGTTGTGAACCGTAAAACGTATCGCGACGTTCCGTCTGGCACTGTCTGCTTCGTATAAAATTAATTTTTCGAAAAGTTCTGTAAACCGTTTACTTTATTCGGTTCACAAACGCAAAAGACTTGAAACTGAAGGGAAAGTCTCGAAAAAATCTTAAAAATGACCAATGGCCAAGTTTCTGAAGTCTTCTGTCTGCATTAAAAATATTTATCACCGGTTAATAAACTTCATAATCGTTTGGGTCCCATGCTTTGATAATATACAGGTTATTTTGTAGAACGCTAAATACTGGGCTTACAAGAAAAATACGTTCAAAATTGTACCATTTTAATGAGCAGTACGGCCTTAAAGGTAATATTTTTAAAATCACCTGAAAACATAAAATAAGTAGTTTGTAAGAACACGTTTTTTACCTGTGTAGGTTTACAAAGCATGACGCGATAGCACTGTGCCTGGCCATTCTGATTCCGCTGACCGTCATATTTTTAACAATGCTGTCAATTGTACCGTCGTTGGGCGCGCCGCCATTGCCTGACTTTGCAAAACCTACAAAGGTTGGTTTTTAATTTCTATATACCACCAGAAACAAATCCTTCAATGATCTTAATGTTTTCGGTGTCCATATTAACAGAGAAAAAATTATCATAAACTACTGTTCTTGGAAGCATGGTATTCCCAATGAGATCCCAACTCAGGGAATAACAATTCAGGCCCGTAGGGAGGGGGGGTGCGATAAGTGCGTCCGCACCCCCCCCCCCCCACGAACCTTGGAAGTCCGCTCATTGTGAAAAAAATACATCAAAATAAATAAATAAATAAAGTAAATGAATAAATAAATAAATAAATATATAAAAACGGTTAATAAAGGGAAATGGTATTCCTGTACTCCTGTGCTGAAGAGCCTTTGAAAAAAGAGAGAGAAGATCCTTTGTAAAATATATAAAAGCTGAAGTGTGGTTGGGTATGAATTACTCCAGATATTCTAAAAATACTTATTTAATTTTCTCACTTTTCATATTATTCTAGGGTTTTGCGCCAAGAGGCACGAAGCTAAGTGATGAGTTAGTGACATTGGAAAACTTTTATTATAGAGAACTGGGACGTACTATTTTTTTACAACTTCCCGTCATCTCGCCGCAAGATACACAAGGAAGAAAAGTGCAAGGAACTCAGAATCAAGAAAATGTCCTGTCCTTGCTCAGACAACGGACTCGACGATCAGCTCAAAGTACTCTAGAACCTCTATTTGCTTCTTATTTAATACCAACGAGGCCAAGAATGATCTTTGTTTTCGAGTCTTCTAATCCCAAGGAAACCATGTTTATTACAAACAAACTAAAAACCGCTTGCGCTATGGAGACTGACATTCTAAGTGCTAGCTCCTATTTTACTAAATACTGCTACAGTGGTGCCGCTGATGAGAAGACCGGTAAAAAGCAGTGTCCCTCAAGCTGGTCTCTTGGAAATTACGTCGCACTACTTAACAACCGTAAATCTTGTCAGGATATAACGGATGATGATGTTTCGATGGTGAAGAATTTGTTACTCAACTGCTCATCCTACTTTTTTGATCAATCTCTGAAACGTGACTGTGATCCGTCAACCTCAGTGGTGAATGCATCAGCAAGTTCAAGGTGTAACAATGTCCCAGCGAAGTGCACCAAATTCAATGCAGTGTATAACATATTCCATTATTTTGTAGACAATGAGATGAGCCCATCTAATGATATGTTTTTGAAATATACAGTATCCTTTTCGGTCCTTTCGCCAGATGTTGACAGTGACCTTGTATACAATGATTTATACAAAGGACAGTTAGAAAAAGGCGTTCAAGGAAGAGATGGTGTAGAATTTGCTTCGTTCAGGTTTTCTGGTTTCAGGTACGACCATTTCAGCGAAAAGCTTCTTGCTGAAGTTAATTTTCCTGCTCTGGCCATGATTGTTGTTTTCGTGATCATGTGGTTTTTCTTGGGTTCTTTCATTCTCACATTCTGTGGTCTTTTTACCATTATTTATGCCTTGGGACTGTCATATTTTCTTTACACCACAGTGTTCAAACTTGACTTTTTTCCATTTCTGAATGTTACCACATTGGTGTTTTTGGTGGGTATAGGGGCAGATGATGCCTTTGTATACTATGACATATGGAGACAGACGCGGGCAGCTAACCCTAATGCAAATATTATGCAGTTGACATTGAAGACCTTGCGTTATGCTGCAGTCTCCATGCTTGTTACAAGCTTGACAACAGCATCAGCATTCTTTGCAGGATTCTCTTCTACTGTAACTCCAATTAGACTGTTTGGGATATTTGCTGGCACATCCATCTTAACTAACTACCTGCTTATGATAACATATTTCCCAGCCTGTGTAGCTTTGCATGAGAAGTGGGTGTTGAAGTACACCGGTGGTCAGAGCTTGAATGTTGTGTCACCAACAGAAGTAAAAGCTGATCAGAAGGAGTTCAAATCTGAAAAGGTTGTACCAACAGCACAAGACATGTCAAAAAACGAGAAAGAAGATTTACCAGTGAACTGCCATACCACTCAAAAGGAAACAAGCCTCTGTATCCTGCAGGTTATTGACTTTCCTTGCTCTCTCTTAGAATCAGCATCAAACTTTAACGGAAGAGTCAGCAAAAAAATCTTGAGGATTGGTTACCAAAAGCAGTCATCAAGTTGCACTGGCTGTGGATAGCCTTGTTAGTTTGCCTTACAGCTGGATTTCTTTGTGTTAATTTTGTAAAACCTGGTCTGCAGTTACCAAACGCCAAATATTTTCAAGTGTTTGTTTCATCTCATCCATTGGAAAACTACTACTTAAACTACAAAAGCTTTTTGAGATTTGAACAGCAAGTAAGTGGCTTGGAGGTAGAGCTGATCTGGGGGATTAAACCTACAGACAATGGCAACCACTTAAACCCAGACGACAAAGGAACTCTTGAATTTGATGACAACTTTGGTGATCTTTTTACTCCTGATAGCCAAACATTTCTTCGTTCTTTATGTCAATCTGTTGAAAAACAGTCATTTTTTGTAGCATTCAGTGGCGGTCGATGTCCCATAGAAAGATTCATTGACATTTGTACCTCAGAACAAACTCCTTGCTGTGGGATCAATGCTTCATTTGCTTTCCCGGCTAACATTACTGAAAACTGTGTTAAACTTGATTCACGATTGGCAACAACAGGTGTTTTATTTGATGCCCTGGGAAATGTAAAAGGTTTTCGCATGGAGATACAAACAAACCAAGAACGATCGACTAATTTTTCTGCTATGGATAGTTTCTGGAAGAAAGTGAGTTCTTGGGTTGACACAGAAATGTCCAAAGCTCCGAGAGGAATGCAAAATGGCTGGGCAGGATGCTGGGGCCTTGACTCCTACGCTCTCCAAATTGGCTTGTCTGATGGAACGTACTCTTCCTTGGGAATATCTGTTGTTGTGTCATTTGCGGTCATGTTACTAACGACCCTGAACATCTTCATCAGTATCTATGCCATCATCACCATCATTGGAATTATTGCGATAACCATTGGATCTCTGGTGCTAGCAGGATGGCAGTTGAACATATTTGAGTCTATTGTGATGTCTGTGGCTGTTGGGCTGTCTATTGACTTTACCATTCATTATGGTGTGGCTTACAGACTTGCTCCAGACAAAAGCCAGAGAGTCAGCAGAGTGCGTTACTCACCGGTGCATATTGGATTTGCCATCACTATGGCAGCAGTGACTACATTTCTCACAGGTAAGGGCGTTTCTTTTCATGGCAATAGCTATAATCGGGACGTCTCAGATGAGGTCCCGTGACCTTAGAATGGCAATCAGTTTTGTGCTCTTCCTATTCTGCCAAATTCATGATCGTATAACATTATCAATGGCACAAGGTCCCTTCAGGACCTTACCAGCAGAGTTAGTCTACTTGTTACGCGTTGACTCACATGTTTAATGGAATCAGTTCAAATCAAAATGTACTCAACTTTTTTTAACACTGTAATATAGGTTCTTCAAAGTTCAATTTTTTCAACGCTTGATTGGGTCACATACGTCACGTTAGTCACACTGCTAGTCACATAACTTGGTGTCCTCAGGGCTAGTAATCACACTTAAGGTATATAACAATGAAACCCGCAGATACAATCATCGCTGGGCCTTAAAACTCTGGGGTTGGCTCCACTTTTCTCACCTTTCCTTCTAAAAAATACTTATCGACAAAGGTGATCCTGTCTATTAAAAAAAACTTGCATATATTCATCTTAAACACCTGTACGTTTTTCAATTTTCAGGATTGATGATGATGCCTGCGACAGATGTTGGTCATGGTTTTTAGCTGGCTTCATTCCACCTTTGGATTCTTATCAATCTGCACTGTGATTGGTCCAAGGGACGATTTTGGTCAGCTAAGCATCAGTCATCTGTTCCAGAAGTGTGGTCCGTTCAGAATTCAGCCAGTTGACTCCAAGGAACAAGGAACAAAGAATGAGACTGTCAACTTAGACGACGAAGCTGTCGGTGATCTGCCTTCAGAACATCAAAATGGCATAAGAAGAAGAACTTCGAGTATTTTAAGTGCCGTGCCTTGAGGTCTTTCAATATGTCATTCGGGCATTGAAAGAAACAGGTAGTGATTAATGAGGCCCTGCCAGGGGGGTCCTCGAGTCGCTTGTCTGAATTTCAAAATGCTTGGTGTCGCTGTTTCATCGGCCATTCTAGGCATTTTTGTCACTTGTCGGAATTTGGCTAGAGCTATTATTGTTTGTCACAATTTCATCCATGTGCTGTCGCTACTTTTTGGGCCATGTCGCTTGTCGGCATTTACCCTGGCAGGGCCTCATTAATACTTGGCTTCACACTAGTGCTCATAAGTATAATCTAAGTGCACTTGGAACCTACTTTGGGTGTGGAGGAGTAAATCGTACTTACGTAAATTTACCTGGTGACCATGGAAATTTTATTAGTTCAAAGAAGCCGAAGTACGCCACCAAGTATGATCTACACTACACTTGAGAGCGCACTTGACCAGTAGGAAATGGAAGGCAAATGAAAGCGGCGTGCAGCGTTGTCACGATTCTTAAGATGATTGAAAGCTTGTATCTCAAGTAATTTACTTTGTCATCAAGTGTGAAGCCAGATTGTGTAAAATGCGACTTGAGATTTTCAAGTGCACTTGAGTCAAGTGCTGACTTGAAACTAACTTAGCTTCTAGTGTAAAGCCAAGTAATAATTTGACTTTAAACTGGGATATTTACTTGCATGCTTCTAATACTATAATATTTTAAACTCCTAAATTTACATCGCTGGATCGTGCATGTTTATTTACAGCTGTACATTGTTGATTTTTATTGCAATGTTTATATTAGAACGGTAAATACCTTCCAGTACATATCCTTCGCATATTTACACACGTAAAAGAAATCACGACTCTATCTGCCACAAATGAACGCTGGAACCGAACAAACAGGGAAGTCGCCCCGCGTTTTCCAGATCTGGTGTTTAAATTAATGATTCTCTCAAGTCACCCTTGAAGTCTTTAAGTACGGTCTTAGGACGGTCTTTATTTGTATTTATAAGAGCCAAACCAGATTTCACGCCGTTTGTTACTATGATGAAAATAAGTGAAAATTACCCAATTGGATTTTAATTACTAGTTAAGCGTACACGTGCGTTAGTGTAGTAGTGGCGATGGAAAACAATAGAATAGCCTGTGAACAGGCTCTCTGGTCGAGGATTGGGTGAAAAAAAGTAGGAAGAGAAAGGAGGGGGAGGGGAGAAGAGGAGAGAGCCTGTTAGAATTTTATTTTTAATTTTTTTTATTTCTCCCCCAGGCCCTTCTCGGCTCGCTTCGTTCGTCGATCAGATCGGGAGCCTGCTCGCAGGCTAACAATAGAATTGTGGTGGTGGTTTTAAAGGACGAGGAGAAAGAAATTTTATAAAAGTTTTTACTTAGGAATAAGTTTTTAAAGTATAAAATCATTTTTAAAAAACAATGATGTCTGCAATAGGTAATTTGAAAGTAAATAAAGAAGCGTTCTCAAGTTGAATACTCGGAAAAAAGATTTTCCGAGTTCCCCCAACGAGAGTCGAACCCATGACCTTCCAGAATACCGGTTGGACGCTCTAACCACTGAGCTATGGGAGACTCGTGGTGAGCGAGGTCATATACTAGGTTCTTATGTGTGACACATGTCCTGCCAACTGCAGGCTCAAATATGTCCAAATGATAAATGTGGATAAATGTAAAGTGAAATGGCAACTTGGATAAAGTGAAAGTAAACGAAGAAGCGTTCTCAAGTTGAATACTCGGAAAAAAGATTTTCCGAGTTCCCCCAACGGGAGTCGAACCCATGACCTTACCCATGACCCCATGACCCATGACCAAGGTCATGGGTTCGACTCCCGTTGGGGGAACTCGGAAAATCTTTTTTCCGAGTATTCAACTTGAGAACGCTTCTTCATTTACTTTCACTTTATCCAAGTTGCCATTTCACTTTACAATAGGTAATTTATGCGATAAGAACTTTGTTTAATTACACACTGAATGGTTCAGTAATTTCCAACAAAATAAAAAAGAGCCTCTATTGCGCAATAATAACTTTCACATGGAAAATTCTCACAATGTCCACACTAAGCAGTTCTTTGAAATTCTTGAAACTTTTGATCTTAAACAACACGTCTGTTCTGCTACTCATGCAAGTGGCCACACCCTGGATTTGCTGATAACAAGATTAAATGAGCAGATTGTTAGAAACATTAAGATCCGTGACCCGATGATCTCTGACCATCTTGTGGTGCTGTGTAACCTATCTCTCAAGAAACCTCAATTTAGAAAAAAAGTTATCAGCTCCCGAAAACTGCGCACCTTAGATATTGACTCTTTTTGCGAGGATGTTCGTAATTCTAAGATTGTCCAGGAACAACCCATGGACTTAGACAGTGCAGTTCACCAATATAACAAGATTAAATGAGCAGATTTATCCACATTAATCCTCTACTATGACATCATTGACCCAAATATAAAATGAAGCCTGTCAAACCGGTTATACCAACCATGATAAAAATAGAACATGACAAACCTGTCCAACTGGTTACTCCGCATTTTATTCATGAGATCAAGATAAAAGCTTTTGACGTCACCCAGTTAATGGATTCCTGCCCAAAGGGGTCTTACGGGTGCCTACTATACTACTAAAAGCCCTATTAAGCCAGCTTTTCTTGTAACCATTTTTCAGACGAGTGGGGTCTGTTTCTCCTCCCCAAGACCCCAACACAGGCAATCTTTCCTTGTATGAAGCTGCAGAAACAAGAATACTATTTAGCTGTTATCTGGGCTCGATAAACACAAAATCGGCCATCTTTTAATAACTCTAATTAAGCCCCCTTCCGGTTGTTAAACTTTTTTGAAAACTCCCTCCCTCTATTAAGCTCCAAGCTTTCCTAGATGATTGATAATGACAACTGCATTAACAAGAAAACAAGGTATATTTATGTTTTTAAGTTATCCATCCACCACATTTACCGTTTTATAATTATTATTTTGTGAAAATGTGTTATTTCTTTTATATATACTATAACTAAAATTGTTTGAAATACGTCCCCCCATCAACTCTAGTACCCCCTCAAAAGGTCTTGAAAGAAGTTAAACTTGAGTATGTCACGTAGAGAAATTTTCACGGTGTAAGTTCCTTTGGAAAGTGCCTGAGAAACTCCTGCTACTGTGTACTTAAGGTAGTCATGTCGTTTTTTAATCGACCAAAAAATTAAGCCAGATATAGAAACTCCTGGTCGGCTCTGTGTACTAAGTTGGTCACGTTGTTTTTAATAATTGATCGAGAAATTAATCGGCGACATTAAAGTGCCTGAGAAACTCCTGCTCTGTGTACTTATAAGTCAATCACATCAAAATAAAACATCATTGACTGCTCTTTTAAAATACCTCAGAAACTCATGCTGGAATAGTTTGTTGGAGAAATCGTCAAGTCAGGTAAAATAATATTAGCAGTAACCATACGTAAGGAAGTGCGAGTGGGGTATCACTGGACTTGTTGTTTCGTGTTTTAATAATCAATACAAATTGTATTATTTTGACTGCCAAGTGTAGAACAATTTTACCATTATTCCAGTCATAGCCGATTACTATGTTCAAGTGTATACTTGCGGCCTTCGCATGTTTGGGTCAATAAAGTTTAATATTCACGATATCGACAATTAACAGACTTTGAAATTGACCTCTTAAAGGCGAAGAAATGAAAGCTTTTACAAAGCACAGTTCCATGTGTTCCGATTTGATTCTTTATATTTCATCGATTGACCGTTTGTTGACACTAAAGCTCAGACTGAGATAAATTGTACCCGGGGTGGGTACTTGACCTAAGTTTAGGTATAGGGGTGCCGCTGGGGGTTTGAAAACCTGACCCTGTTTAGGACAATAAAAACTTAAAATGCTTACCCTGTGTAGGACAACACCCCCTATTTTAAGACCCCATTTAGGACAAAGGACAACATCAACAATCTTTTTCGCTTTATTGCGATTGCGTCCTGTACGCGATGTTTAACGCATTGAAATGCGAAAACGTCGATCCCACCAAATAAAATAATGCTTTTTATTGAAGCGAAAGCGAAAACAATGTAAATACATGGACGACAGTCTTGCATCCATACCCTGTCTAGGACAGCTTCAGGCCCTGTTTAGGACAGAAGAGCTTGAAATTATATACCCTGTTAACAGGGCCGGAGGAGTCAAAAACCATACCCTATCCAGCGGCACGTCTCCGTATAGGCCATATAGGGGAGTGCCCCCCCCCCCCCGGGAAATTGTACGACTCTGCGAAAGATTCCAGTTTCACTTTGGAAACAGAAAATCACTGTGTTGAAGGCAAGACGCTTGACGCTTACTCTTTTTAACATTAAATGACTCGGTCACTCCGCGTCAAAAACAAATTTAAGCCAGAGTACAGTTCGTTTGCTTCGTCACGGAAAGCGAACGCGCAGTGCAATGCGTGTGACGGATGTAAGTGGATTTAATGTCACGTATGCGTCAGTTATGCGTGACATGTCTTCCAGTTCACTCTCATGTTTGAATATTAAATTTACTCATTTTTACTTCCAACTCTTCTGTGCTGTGTAAAAAACTCTACTTTAATTCTTTTATATGTGCTCCAACTAAAATTATTTGAAACAAGCCCCCACCCCCCCCCCCCCCTAAATAAGCCTCCCCTCAAAAGGTCTTGAAAAGAAGTCAAACTTAAGTATGACACGAAATTTTCATCGGCCAAAAATTAGATCAGTTTGACTCCCGCTCAGCTCTATGTACTTAGTTAGTCACGTTGTTTTTAATTGATCGAGAAATTAAAACCGATTTAACTGCGATATTGAAGTGCCTCAGAAACTCTAACCTGAAATCATACCCTCCCTCCCCCCCTCCCTTCTCTCCCTTTCTTAAAAAAAAAAAAAACCCGTCGCCGGGCAGAAACTCCTGCTTTGTGTACTTAAGTTAGTCACGTCATGATATGCCCTTTTAAGTTAGTCACGTCTGTCTTGCTTAATTCATGCAGTCGGGATTGTGTGGCACCTGGCACTTTGACTGAAAGCTGTTCCGCATTTGACCACTTCGGGATCCATACTAAGGTCCATATTGTTCCCAAATTTAGCACAACCAGCTCCTGTTAATATTGCAGGCAATTTCTAAGAATATCATCAGTTCACTGCTTAGTAAATTGTCCGAGGAATAACATAGAATGTAGATCTGAATAAGCGCATTTCTGAGTATCCACTTACAGCTACAGAAGGTAACAATGGCTGGAATAGTTTGTGCGGAGAAATCGTCAAGTCAGGTAAAATAATATTAGCAGTAAACATGCTTTTTTCGTTTTTTTTTAATCAATTCAAATTGTAAGTTATTTCGCCTGCCAAGTGTAGAACAAGTTTTCCATTATTCAAGTGCACTTGCGACCTTCGCATGTTTCAAATGTTTGTTTTAAAATACACGATATCGATATTTTACAGACTTCGAAATTGAGCGCTTAAAAATGAAGTAATCGAAGCTTTTATAAAGCGCAGTTCCATGTTCCGATTTGATACCTTTTATTTCATGAAGAAATTTATCCGTTTGGTCGATTTTTCGTTTGTTGACATTTCAGCTCAGACTGAGATAAATTGTGCGTTTCACTTTGGAAATAGAAC
The DNA here is from genome assembly GCF_052425735.1 of Oculina patagonica. Classification (NCBI taxonomy): domain Eukaryota; kingdom Metazoa; phylum Cnidaria; class Anthozoa; order Scleractinia; family Oculinidae; genus Oculina; species Oculina patagonica. Next base: position 13,611,673 of record NC_135760.1, read on the forward strand.
ACCGCTTTGTTGAAGGCAAGGGCTTCCGTAAAGACTTGGCGCTCTTTTTTATTAGATGTTTCCGTGTCAATAACAAACTTTATCCAGTACAGTGCGTTTGCTTTGTCAGTTCATAAACATTTTCTTGCAGAAAGTGAACGCGTCCAATGTTGACAATGTTCAATGCTTGTGACGGATGTCCGTGGAATTAATGTCTCATACGTGACATGTTTTGCAATTCGCTCTCATGTTTGAATATTAAATTTACTTTTTTACTTCCAAGTCTTCTGTGCTGTGTTAAGAACGTTTTCTTTCGTGGCGAGAGATGGCAGAGATTTGTGCTGGGGGATGGCGCGACAATTCATTACAGTCTCATGTTTGATGACTATTGAATCACCTGGCGACTGCACACATTATTTTATAAAAGAAAGACCGTCCAAGAAAGGCCGAAGCACTTTGAAAATTTGGCTCGTGGAAGCAGCTGGTTGTTTTCTTTGGTTTTATTTTTATCGGTTTTCTGGAGTCTTTTGTCCTCGTGCGTTCTCACACTTAAATTCCGATTTTGCTTCGTTTCCACGAGTTTTAATTCTAATCATAAAGTGGAGAACCTCTCTGTCCTCCGGAGAGGCCTCTTTTCACGATCACGGGAATAGGTGACAACAAGAAAAGAAAGCGCGTGGAGCAATGAGCCTCTGTGGAGGAGAGAGAGGTGGGAGGACTGTGAGTTATGTCTAATGACTTCAAATGACGTGTAGTTATACCATATATGGTAGTGAGATTTTAATGTGGGTTCACCATTTGGTGCAACCTCGTTCCCAGGGTCTCTCTCTCCCTTTCGGTCTTACATTTCGGTCTTACAAGTTATTCACAGATTACCTGTATTACTCAGTATGGTTTGCGTGTCGAGGAAAACTATGAATACAGATGGAAATTTTTTATCGAAAGCGGAACAGAAAAATCAATCAACGTCACTTCATGATCACGTTTCATCTCATCTCAGATCAGAACTCATCTCGAAATATTTCAAATTACGTAAACTAAATACCTCCGAGCATATCATGATGTGTATTTAGAAACTGGAATTCATTTCAGCTCAATATTTGACCTACCAAGCATTCATTTGCTGGAGGTTTTTGCCCCCGCCATGTCCGCCATGTCAGTATATTTCGAACAAGTAAATGGAAATTACCATTTCGTAAAACAATATGGATCATGTTTAATTTACACCTGTTTCTGAAATCTTTTACATTTATATAATCCTTATAATGAATTATGGTTCGATATTTTCTGAATTTCAAGCCATACAGAGTAAATTTTTCCACAAAAAGATGACAAGTGCAAAGTTTATCAATTTGGCTGTCTTAAAAATGAAAATCGAAACAAATAACGTTGTGTTATTTTGAACAAATTAAAACGCTATAAAATATATGATGGGAAAGTTTCGTCGGAAGAATCAAATTGTAAGTAATGCATGTTAATCCGTGAGAAATTGTCGGTCGACCCGACAACCTGTTCAGCATAACTTCTTTAGGAAAGTATTTTTTTTCAAACATATCTCATCACCGAAGTCAATGGAAAACCATTACCTGGTCAGTCATGTGATACTGTTCAGCGGATACCTTGTTTTAACAGCTGTCAATTAACCATTACATGGATATCCAATATCAAAGATGCATGGTCGCCGTGTTGCGCGACGTCATCGCACGTACCTAGAGCGTACGCGCCCGCGAACCATGCCGCTAGGCATGATGACCATGAAAAATCAAATGCATGGTTCTCCTATTTCTATGGCTATGTGACTCCGCTCTGCGACCCTTCGGGCCGGTGGAGCTCCGCTAGAAAGGTCTGGGCTTGCCAAAAATACAGTTAAAATTCCACCATTTTAATGAGGAGCACGGCTTTACAGTTAATTCTTTTCAAAAACCCTCGCTTATGTTAAATGTTTATTTCTTGTGTAGGTTTACAAAGCATGACGCGATAGCACTGTGCCTGGCCATTCTGATTCCGCTGACCGTCATATTTGTAACAATGCTGTCAATTGTACCGTCGTTGGGCGCACCGCCATTGCCTGACTTTAAAAACCCTATAAAGGTTGGTTTTTAATTTGTGTAACTGCCAGAAACAAATCCTCCATGAAAAAAATCCACCTTTCTTTCCATTTTTCTTCTTCTTTCCACTTTTATACTCCAATTCCTTCGGAGAGTTTGATTCAAAGCCTATATTTCTTAAGATGCCAAGGTTTTAATTCCCCCGGGTTGGGGTGAAACTGGCATTCAATGTCATTGTAAGCGGCTTATTTATACCAGGGCCAGATTTCTTCATCGAACCTATACGTTTAACGAGAGTAGACGTGTTGGGGGAGGGGGGATAAGCACCTTAGGAACTTTAAACGTAACTTGTTATACTGACCTCGAGTTTGGCTGTACTTTTTTTGGATTAGCCTGGCCAGCTGTTTGAACAACTTAAATCAATGTTGATATAAATCAAATATTCAGGGGATACTTATTTAATTTTCTCACTTTTCATATTATTCTAGGGGTTTGAGCCGAGAGGCACGAAACTAAGTGATGAGATAGTGACATTACAAAACTTTCGTAACGAATATCACCAGAAACGTATATTGACACAACTTCCCTACACCTCACCGCAAGGTACACAAGGTGAAACAGTCAGCGTGACTCAGAAGCAAGAAAACGATTTGTCCTTGCACAGACAGCGAACACGGCGATCAGGTGAAGATACTCTAGATCCTCCATTTGATTCTTATTTTATCTGGAGTACGAACATGATATTTGTTTTCGAGTCTTCTAATCCCAAGGAAACCATGTTTAATGCAAACAAACTAAAAACAGCTTGCGCCATGGAGACTGACATTCTCAGTGCTAGCTCATATTTTACCGAATTCTGTTCTGGAACCTTTGATGAGAAGACCGGTAATAAGCAGTGTTCCGCAAGCTGGTCTCTTGGAAATTACGTCGCACTACTTAACAACCGTAAAAAATGTCAGGATATAACCGATGATGATGTTTCGATGGTGAAGAATTTGTTAGTCAACTGCTCATCCTACTTTTCAGACCAAACTCTGAGTAACTGTGGTCCTTCAACCTCAGTGGTGAATGCATCAGGCAGTTCTAATTGTACCAATGTCCCTGTAGAGTGCACCAAATACAATGCAGTGTACAACATATTCTATTATCTTGTAGACAATGAGATGAGTACATCTAATGATATGTTTTTGAAATATACAGTATCCCTTCCGGCCCTCCCGCGATATTCATATCGTGACCTTGTATACGACGAACTATACAACGGACAGTTAAAAAAAGGCATCCCTGGAAAAGCAGGTGTAGAATTTGCTTCGTTCAAGTTTTCTGGCTACAAGTACGACCAATTCAGCAAAAAGCTCCTTGCTGAAGTTATCTTTCCTGCTCTGGCCATGATTATTGTTTTCTTAATCATGTGGTTTTTCTTGGGTTCCTTCATTCTTACATTCTGTGGTCTTTTTTGCATTATTTATGCCTTGGGACTGTCATATTTTCTTTACACCACAGTTTTCAAACTTGACTTTTTTCCATTTCTGAATGTTACCACATTGGTGTTTTTGGTGGGTATAGGGGCAGATGATGCCTTTGTATACTATGACATATGGAGACAGACACGGGTAGCTTATCCCAATGCAAACATCATGCAGTTGTCATTGAAGACCTTGCGTTATGCTGCAGTCTCCATGCTTGTTACAAGCTTGACAACAGCATCAGCATTCTTTGCAGGAGCCTCTTCTACCATAACTGCCATTAGACTGTTTGGAATATTTGCTGCCACATCCATCTTAACCAACTACCTGCTAATGATAACATATTTCCCAGCCTGTGTAGCTTTGCATGAGAAGTGGGTGTTGAAGTACACCGGTGGTCAGAGCCTGGATGCTGTGTCACTAGCAGAGTTGAAAGCTGATCAGAAGGAGACCGAGCCTAAACTCGCAGCACCAACATCACAAGACATGTCAGAAAACAGGAAAGCAGATATACCAATGAACAGCCATACTGCTCAAAAGGAAACAAGCTTTTGTATCCTGCAGATTATCGATTTTCCTTGCACTCTCTTAGTGTCAGCAACAACCTTTGTCGGAAGAATGAGGGAAAAAATCTTTGAGGACTGGTTACCAAAAGCAGTCATTAAGTTGCACTGGCTGTGGATAGCCCTGTTAGTTTGCCTTACAGCTGGATTTCTCTGTGTTAATTTTATAAAACCTGGTTTACAGTTACCGAACACCAAGGATTTCCAAATGTTTGCTTCATCTCATCCACTGGAAAACTACTACTTAAACTACAAAAGCTATTTCAGATTTGAACAGCAGTCCAGTGGCTTGTGGGTAGAGCTGTTCTGGGGGATTAAACCTACAGATAATGGCAACCACTTAAACCCAGACGACAAAGGAACTCTTGAATTTGATGACAACTTTGGTGACCTTTTTACTCCCGCCGGCCAAACATTCCTTCGTTCCTTATGTCAATCTGTTGAAAAACAATCGTTTTTTGAAGCATTCGGTGACGGTCGATGTCCCATGGAGACATTCATTGACATGTGTACCTCAAAACAGACTCCTTGTTGTGGGGTCAATGCTTCATTTCCTTTCCCAGCAAATGTTGCTGAAAAGTGTGTTAAACTTGCTTCAAGACGGGTAACAACAGGCGTTTTATTTAATGATCTGGAAAATGTAAAAGGTTTTCGCATGGTAATAATTACAAATCAACAATTCTCAACTAACTTTACTGCTATGGATGGTTTCTGGAAGAAAGTGAGTTCGTGGGTTGACACAGAAATGGCCGAAGCTCCGAGAGGACTGCAAAACGGCTGGGCAGGATGCTGGGGCCTTGACTTCTATGCTCTCCAAATTGGCCTGTCTGATGGAACGTACTCTTCCTTGGGAATATCTGTTGCTGTGTCTTTTGCAGTCATGTTGCTAACAACTATGAACATCTTCATAAGTATCTATGCCATCATCACCATCATTGGAATTATTGCGATAACCATTGGATCTCTGGTGCTAGCAGGATGGCAGTTGAATATTTTAGAGTCTATTGTGATGTCTGTGGCTGTTGGGCTGTCTATTGACTTTACTATGCATTATGGTGTGGCTTACAGACTTGCTCCAGACAAAAGCCAGAGAGACAGCAGAGTGCGTTACTCACTGGTGCATATTGGATCTGCCATCACCATGGCAGCGATGACCACATTTCTCACAGGTAAGGGCATTTCTTTTCATGGCAAGATTTTAATCGGGACGTCTTAGATGCGAGTCCCATAACCTGGTGACCTTAGATTGGCAACCAGTCTTGTTTTCTTCCTATTCTGCCAAATTCATGTAACATTATTATCAATGGCAGATGGTCCAGGCGTCAAGACCTTACGAGCAGAGATAGTCTACTTGTTACATGTCGGAGGAGGCCGTGTGGCCTAGTAGTGGTTAGGGCGCTGGACTTGTAATCCGGAGGTCCCGGGTTCAAATCTGGGTCAAATCTTACTCCCTGTCACTAGAGAGATCGTCCCGAATTCAACTCCTCCACGGTTTGTAAAAGCCAACTTCAAAAATTTCGTTGAGATTCAAAACATCTGTATCTTTTTTTATATTTAGGATTGATGATGATGCCAGCGACAGTATTGGCGTACTTTCAGCTTGGGCAGTTCCTGATGTTGGTCATGGTCTTTAGCTGGCTTTATTCCACCTTTGGATTTTTATCAATCTGCACTGTGATTGGTCCAAGGGAAGATTTTGGTCAGCTAAACATCAGTCATCTGTTCCGGAAGCGTGGTCCGTGCAGAGTGAAGCCAGTGGACTCCAAGGAACCAGCAACAAAGAGCGAGATCATTTCCAACTTGGATGTAGACGCTGTCAGTGATCTGCTTCCAGAACAAGAAAATGAGATAACTACCCACCTCTGAAGTTAATAAAGAAGTATTTTAAGTGCTTTGCACTGAGGTCTTATATGCCATGCCGGCATTGGAAGAAACAGTGGGACATTTACTTGCACACTATTTGTCTACCTACTTAATTCGCATCGCTGGATCATGCATGTTTATTTAGAGACATATGAAGGCTAGTGTCCATTTTTTACTGCAATGTTATGCATCAGTCGATTCCAGTAGTGCATTTTCCCTTTGTGCATTAGTCGGGTATCATTTGCTCAAGTATTAATCCCTGGCGTAAGGGGGGGGGGGGGACATTTTGAATTTATCCCCGCCCGGGGGCCGGGCATTTGCCTGCCGCCGGGACAACTCCTAAATAATGTAATGTAATGTTTAATAAAACTCATTGCAGTAAAAAACTGAATTCCAGAGTAAAATACAAGGTAAAAAAATGTAAACTATTAATTACAATTATATATATACAATATAAGGCTCTATTATGAAAAAGCTAGTTCAAGATTAATAGCGAGAAGTGACGAAGTCCTGAGAACGCTTCGTTCTGCAAGACTTGATGGTGCTACGACTTGTGCCGGATCTTAAATCGTAGTTGTGTACAATCTCCTCACGTCGAGGCAAAAGAAAATGAAGAGGGCTATTTACATCCTGAAGTTTACAGACATACTTCCGGCAAAGATGTTGGCGCCGTTCTCTCAAAGAAGTGAGGCCGAGCAGCCGTAATGCCTCCAGTATAGTCGAGGGAAGGGCAAATAATAAACATGGCTCTCTTCTGGACTCTCTCAATATTCTTATCTAAAAAGTCAGGAATGTTCTGCCAGACAGGGGCGGCATATTCTAAAATAGGACGCACTATTGTAACAAATACTTTGGCTAATGCTACCGGCGTGGCACCGCATTGCTTTAGTATCCTTAGGGAAAAGAGTCTTTTGTTCGCTTTTTTAACAATATAGTCTATGTGGTAGTCCCATTTTAAGTCGCTGCTGATGTAAACTCCAAGGAGTTAAGGAGTTTGTATGTTGAGGTTCGTTCGATTACGTTATTTCCAAGTATAATAGGGTTAATTACAAAATTATGGTTACTCGTAAAATTGATTAACATTTCGTTGCATTTAGAAGGATTAAGTTTCATCTTGTGCTCGTTTGAAAATTCAAAAATATCGTTGGCAGCAAAGTTAAGCAAGCTTACACTATTTCTAGAGATTGATGAAAATGGATTGCAACTTAAAAAATTAAGGCTTATCTTTTCAAGTTGTTTCAGTTGACACTTGTAGCTGAAGCTTGATTTCCATCCGCAAGTTAAGGTTATATCTTCCTTTAGATGTTCAAAGATAATGTTTTTCGTGCTTTAAGTTGCCTGCCACTAATTTCAGAACAGTTAAGACCAAAAGTCTGCGAATTCCTTGTGACAGAGCTCCTTTAAATTTTATTTCACTGTGTAAATATGATCTCTCGGTAGTTTTTATAATGCTCATGTTGTTTTGTTCTGGCCAGGCATTTTGGGGGCGATAGTCAAAATTTTGAAAGAAAAATATTTCGACTCTGTTTTCCTGCTTGAAGGAAAATATGCTGATGATAGTCTTGTGCAAGGCGGACTGTGCATGAGCTTTCCTAAGCTTAAATTTGGAGCTGGTGTTATTTTGACATTTTGATTGATGGTCCCAACCCTGCCATTATAAAAGAAACACGAGCAAGATATTCTTTGCCAGTTGTTACTACTTGATGTAGTGAAGCTTGATGAGTTAAGTCAAAGTGATTAAAGTCGTTACCACCAGACAAGTCCAGAAGTGAACTTTTATCTGTAAAAAGAGGAATTGAGCTAGTCCCCCTGAAAGTTCCTCTTTTACAAAGTTCGAGGTGAAGTTTCACTAAAGAAAATAGGCCTTCCGAACAGATATTCTACCTAATGATCCGCTGGGGGTCCCTGAAAGGCGTGTGATAGCTGTGAGTATTGGGGTTTACTCAACAAAAAAGATGTTGCCGTGTTCCAGAAGAAGTCTCTCTGTTTTCTGCCGTGAGAGCCTGTTACCTCCTTCCCGTTTCCTTTAAGTGTCGCTAGCAAACCCTGTTCACTAGTTTTTTTTAATTTTCATTTATTTACAGGGAATGTCTAGTTTTCTGATCAGATAAATTTTTTTTGTGACGGGACGTCGAAACAAATGACCCAATATATCGTCATTAAAACCACTCCGTGAATTTAAAAGCTTCCTTTATTTGTTAACGTTTCACAGCACTTTATATGTCGCACGATGCTGGCTACTGTGTCACGTGATACTGGCTAGAATTCCCGGCATTACATGCAAAGTCCACTGACGATTTTGATGTCATCCACTACAATGTCGCTTCGCCCAGTCTTTCCTCGTTCACCCTCAAATACAATCTGCCAGGATATTAAGAAAACAAATCGTTACATGTTTTTAGTTAAAAGTGTTTTGAGTTCGTCATATTGAAAGCCACATACTAAGAGAACAACAATAGCATCAAATTACTGAGACAGTGTTATATTTGGTTCATAAAACTTTTAAGTTCCACTTTAAGTTTACTTAGCACAAAAAAGTCTTACCCTGAACGATCGTTTGTTTTTATTACGTAAATTGATCTGTTTGTACTGCCACTTGTCTCCTCTGTTTCCAGACTTCTTGAACTGTTCCCATCTGCGTCCCCGTTTTTCTACGAACACGCGAAATTTTCCCATCCCTCTTTTTCCGAACATGTGATACCAGAATTGAACACACATGGGAGAACCGCCTGGGAACTCTTTACTGATCAGCGCCCCTTTGGAGCCATTGGGATGTGAGGAAGAGCTGTCCAAGTAAATGTAACCTCCTGTTGTTAAGATCAAATGTGTTTGTCAGTCTAGTTCAAGGTGTTAAAATTACTTGACTAAACAGAGGCGGCGGAGCGTTTTGGAACGTGGGGAGGGCTAAGACTTGTACTGTCCCAAAAATACTCGGCAGGCTTTCATATTTGGAGCACCTTTTTTACGTTTGTTTGTTTTTGAGCAGCTTCTAGACCGAAGATTTTCGAATATTTTCCTACTTTCGTTTGAAGGCCATACTTAACGTTTCCGACCATTTTTCGAACTTTTCCGAAGATAAACGAAGTTTCCCGTCATTTTCCAAGGACGTTTCGAAGATATTTGAGCTCACTGCCTCACTCACGAGACGGGTTATCTTGAGGAACCAATCTTACGCTGCGCTTGCGATATTTTTCGGCACTAAAACGTGGTGGGGGGGAGGGGCTGAGCTCCCCCACAAAGTTTTTTCTATATATTCTAGTTTTTTTCTTTTTATCCACTTTGTTTATTTTTGACCGCTTTAGCCGTCAGGATCAGTTTGCCGTCTATATTTTTCAAATTTTCGTTTAGGGAGGCTACAGTCCCCCTGCCCCCCCCCCCCCCCCCCCCCGCCGCTCTGCCGCCTATGCTAAACGCTGAATATTCGTCGATAATCATCTCTTGCGAGAGGAGTAGCAATTCTCCTTGTTACATCATAAAGATTATTCCTAAGATTATTTCTAAAAAAAAAACAGTATAATGACAAGATACGATACGATGACGATGATAACAGTCATTAACAATAGGCATTGGGGTCCAGGTCCTCCCCCTTTACCTTGGCCGTTAGCTGAGTGATCACCAGATGGGCCTGTGTTCTGGCTTGGAGTAGCGCCTTGGTGAAGCTGCCAGTCATAGCTCTTTCCATCCACTTCCGGGTTATTTGGACTGTTAGTCCAGTCACATAACGTTCCACTATCAAAGTTACAGGAATCTAGAACTAAGACAAGAGCAAAACGACACTTGACAATACGTACTGCTGCAACACAATTTACTGTTTAATTAAATCGTCTAAATAATTATAAATGGGCTTAGAAACTCTGGTATGAATGCATAATATAAACCTGTAATCGCATCCTATCATTGAGTTTTTAATTTTCTCAGTAACGTTGTTCAATTACATACTGTTACAATACAGCCGTGTTTATATGAAATAAATGTCACGCGCGCAATGTACGCAGAAGCGATGACGTTTCAAAAGAGGGTCTTAAAATTTTCACCAAGAAATTTGTCAAAAAATTATCGTAAATAAAAGTAGCTGACAACTTCTGCGGTGAATGTTTTTTCAACAAAAGTTGAGTTATCGTGTAGCGTGACATCCGATATTCAATATACGATACAAGGTCAAACGCTGATTTGAAATTTTTTTAAAATGGCCTTTTGTTTTAAAAGAAATAAAGATTTCCGTTTGCTAAATCTAATAAAACTCATCAAATATATTTGTCTCTTTCGTTTATATTTTGTTTTATTCTTTTCTAACTGCCCGGGAGTATTTTGCTTTGTACTCTACAACAACAACAACAAAACCTTTATTTATACACGATGGATAAAAAGCTACATCGCTTGTGGGGTCGTGTTGTTTGTTTTTAAGCGATGACGTCAGGAAATCGCTAATTGTCATCGCACGACCGACCCGATCTTTATGTCCGCTCGCGTTTTGTCTGTTTCGGTCGAACAGAAATCAAGTTTAACTTGATAACAAGAAATCGCCGCGTAGAACGCAAAAGCAAAATACTCCCTTGCAGTTAGAATGGAACACTACAATGTATAAACGAAAGAGACTAATTGCATATGATGGGATCTATTACAATGAGTAGACAGAAATTTCTAACTCTTATAATAATAAGGGCCGCGGTGGGCAAGAGACCATTTGACTTTTCTCGCAGCTTAAAAGCTAGCTCCCGCGTATGTCGTTTATCGGAAGTCACACACTACAATATAACGCAATCTACTGTTGTTCAATTGAGCAAATCTACATCCTTGGCCTATGAATTTATAACTACTGTTAATTCTGTATTTATTTGAATTCCATCATATCCTAACTATGCTATTTAGACAATCACCAACATTGCTTCTTAGGTTTAAAAAATGTACACTGCAATTAGATAACAGTCTTTATCACGCCCTCAATTAAGTTAGACCCTTTGTGAAACGTCATCGCTACTGCATGCACTGCATGCCGTTTATTTGTTCATGTAACGTTCCTACTTTTTATCGGTCGATCGCGCGCAACAGACTGAAGATCCCGTCCACTCGCCCTATGACATTAAGAGATGACGTTATCGATTAAAAATGGCTTTATTACCTGTAGGCTGTGTTGGAGGCAATGTTGTTGGTGCCAACGTCGTCGGAGGCAATGTTGAAGGGGGAAGCGTTGACGGGGGCAGTGTCGATGGGGGAAGTGTCGATGGGGGCAACGTTGATGGGGGAAGCGTTGACGGGGGCAGTGTCGATGGGGGAAGTGTCGATGGGGGCAACGTTGATGGGGGAAGCGTTGACGGGGGCAGTGTCGATGGGGGAAGTGTCGATGGGGGCAACGTTGATGGGGGAAGCGTTGACGGGGGCAGTGTCGATGGGGGAAGTGTCGATGGGGGCAACGTTGATGGGGGAAGTGTTGATGGGGGCAACGTTGATGGGGGAAGTGTTGAAGGGGGAAGCGTTGATGGAGTCGTACACTCCTTGAATGATATATCGTCTATAGCAATGTCGCCTCTGTAGTCCCCACCGCGTTGACCCTCAAAATACACCTGGAAGCCGGAAAAAGAATGATTGTTAGTTATGAGAGAGCATTACACCAAGTCAAACCCCTGTTGAATACCGAACACTCCCGATAACATGATGACCTGTATGTGAAAAGGCCCGGGGAAAAGAGGAAACATATTTCCAGTAATATGCTGGAAACACGAAATGTTTCTGCCGTGTAGCAGAAGCAAATTTTGCTCCTTAAAAACAAAATGGAAACAATGCTTCCCGTTTGGCAAAACTGGTAAACATTGGAAAAACATGCGCGCGCTACGGGTGTTTCTCGAAACATGTTTCCTCGTTTTGCCAGGCCTTAACAGTTGTGAGTCAGTTTACTGATGATATCCGATAACACTGGAAGGTTTGCTATGTTGACACAAAGCTCAAGGCGATGTTCCAAAAAGTCAAGTAAAAAGTGTCGTGTGGGTTTGCTGCAGTTGCACGTCTTATCTTTATTATTCCCCCGGATTATTCCCTGTATTAATATGACCTAATATGACTAATATGTTAAAAACAATTCGGTTTACCTTGTACGGTGAATTACTCTTTATTTCAACACTCGCTTCAAGCCATTTCTCTCCCTGTTCACCAGACTTTTCCCAAACGATTCCAGTGCCATCGTTATTCTTTATTTGGACCGAAAGTTTCCCTATCCCACTACCGAGCATGTGATACCAGAAAGTCATACGTTGACAAGATCCGCCTGAAAATTCCTGACTGAAAAAGCAGGTAGTTTTTCCTGGGGCGGCGGGCGACGACGCTTCGAAATATAAGTAGTTCCCTAAGACAAAAGGAAAGCACAAGAAAAAAATGTTTTCGTTAACAATAACGGAGATAAAGTCAACATATCACTGTCATTAACATGTTAACCCTTTTGAAATTGTAAGAAATCCTTGGGTCAATTCAATAAAACATTTACAAGTGTAGCTATTGTTGTAAACCTCTAAGACAATAGCTACACTTGTAAATGTTTTATTGAATTGACCCCTCAATTGCGTTATGCAAAATGTAAAAAAGCAAAGAAACTACAATCGAAGCAATGCTCAATAGCTTTTATTTGAACAGTCACAAGGAAGAGCTTAGTCTACAGACTTTAAAAAAACTATATTTATTGATGTGAAATTTGATTAGTCTGATTAGGCACACATGTAAACCAATCAGAAGGCTCGACACACCTTAGTAATTTCAAGATGTAACAACCTCAAGGTGATACAAAAGAGCAAAATAAACGAAAAGTGATTATTTTTGCAGGCTATTAGTAATTTAGCTGACAAAAAGAAGGCGATGAGATGACTAAATATAATGCGCATGTGCACCTGAACCGGAAGTGTGGTCATTCTGAGGCCCAGTCCCCGAGCTTGGAGTCGCTCCTGTTTGACGGTACCACCTTGGATACGAGTTTAGATGACATATAGTCCAGTGACACATTCCATCGGCTTCAAACTCGCAATCATGAGGGCCTAAAAGGAGCAAATGGAAAACACGTTTTACAGACATTGCATCAGTATTTTGAATCAACGCATTTCAAAAATGTCTGTAAGAGAAAACGCCTCTTTAGAAGAGCGACAACTGCATAACAAAAGTGTTAAGCCATTTAGTTTGGCTCTTGTTTCCTTGGCGCGCGATTGCTTTTGAACTTGATAAAAGTACGATGTTCTTTAACAATCCTGGATCATGCGCCCCTTTGTATACTCGATTATGAAATTGAAAAGTACCCCCTTCCCATAAACATTCAACCAGAAACAATGTATTATTGTACCATTTTCGAGTTCTTGTTTCGTTTTCAAAAGGAGGTTCCTGGTGTAAATGTGTTTTTAAAAATTGTATGAAAGTGAAATTCGAGATAAATTAATTTTAATGTGAAAGTTTTTGTAGACCAGGACTCGTTTTGAAACATGGGTAAAAGAAACTCGAACATGGCCTATTTAGAGAAATTGAAGGATTTAATCTTAATATCTCTTAAATTTTTTTGTCTCTTGGCTCGTTATCGTTGCTCTCTGGAGGAAAAAGTCTGATTACAGTTTCTTACCCAGTCCACAACGGCGCATCTCACAATTTCCGACTTGGTTGTCGCCTCCAACACAATCCTTCCCACCATTCTTAGGAGCAGGTGCATTACATTGCCTCGTTCTGGTGTGTTTTCCCATGCCACATGTCACACTGCAGGAAGACCAACTTGACCACCTGCTCCAGTGTCCATCTACTGGTGCTGAAAGGTGTTACAAAGTGTTATATGCGAATAATACAAACTATAACAGTGGATAGCGTTGTTGGCGCGCGCTGATTGGCTACTCAAACATGGGATATCCTTTGCAATATAAGCTAATAAATAAATCAAATAGTAATTACATCATCGACTATTATTTTACGTGCAGATGAAAAGTAGTGGATATTTTACTCGGTCACCGAATACCTACCAGACAATGAACTGTAAAATTGACCCATTTTATACTAGAGACGCTTCATTTTGGCTAACTATGCTAACGGCGTCGGCTAATTATGCATCAGACATCGTGTATAACTTCTCGACACGCTACGAGACGCATAACCAGGCGTTATAAACAGTGCTTACTTAATTAAAATTCCTGCAGACATATTAAAAATCTCTAGTATGAACACAACAAACACTGTACTAAGATATTATGAACAACTATTCACCGAAGCGGAGGTGACTAGTGGTGGAAATTTACCGAGCGACGAATCCTCAAAGGATTACTTTTAACTTATTCATTTCTGTCAACGATTACAGTTTTCGCGCGCGAGTTGCTTGGAGGTGAATAGTCAAGCAATTTACCATAACACTTTTCTTTACTGCAATCTTCAGTCTGTGTTTCTATTCCGTAGTTGTCTGCTCCGGGGCAGTTGTTCAGGTCATGTGATGCACAAAACCGCTGACGTCTGTGTTTGCACTGCGGACTGTCGCAAGGACCAAAGACTGTCCATGAGCTCCAACCACCGCTAGGGCCTGGAAAAGAGCTTGAGTCATTATTTACTCATTGATTTTTCTACAGCAAATGGAAAGCGCTCCTAGAACGTCGATGCTAAAAATCCCGTGTTCCTTGAACAAAAATGGTTGCTTTATTTTTATTTTAAAGTTCTGAGCTTGTAATGAAGATAATAGGCAAGAATGTTTCAGTATCAATACCGTCATCTAGCTTTGTTTCTACTTCTCAAATAATTCTTGCACTAAAGTATTATTCGAAAGAAATTGGAAAGGAACGTATTCTTAACCTCGTTCCCAGGTCCTTTCCCTTGGTAATTTTCCCTTCCAAATCACCAAGGGAAAAGCTTGGGAACGAGGTTGCGTACTTCTTACCAGAGCAGTCGTATAACGCATTCATCTGAGCAATGTCTGTTTTGCTGAATCCATTCCGCTGACCAAGTGGTTTGCTTGGATCACCAATGGCTCGTATGGTCGGCTCGTTTCCAGTGGAAAAGCTGTGTTTCCCATAATGCATAATGCTCTCCGTGTCGTAGACTTCATTTAAGTAGTCAATTTGATTAAGATTGTATTTGTTGAAATTGTGTTCTTTGCCTGAAAAAAGACAAAATTGGTTTATTTACCGCAATAAATGTAATATATAAACATAATCAATGAGCTGAGCAAGAACCCATCCACGAGTATTCGTGATTACATCACGTCTTGAAATCTTCAAAATATACTTTTTGTGGTCGTACACAACAGTTATAATATGTTCAGTATGCCGTCAACAGTTTGCATCTTGCATTGTGTTACTCCATAAGACCGAGGCCTTATGTATAGATACGGTTCGCATTTGTCAGTATGTCTGTTTCCTGACGAGTGAATACTGAATAGATACCACTCAAACCGATATATACTTTGAATGCGACAGATCGATCTTTCAAGGCAATGTCCGGGGGCAATGTCAAGTAAAATTGAGCGTGGACAGGAGCCCAGGCGTGGAATCCACTCTTACACTGAACGAATTTTCCTTATTTAAAGTTCAAGTTAAAAAAATATATATAAAACAAATGGGAGATAAATAGCTTCGAACATTTGCTGTTGATGTGAATGAGTTCTTTGGCATTTGTTGTTCTTTGGCATTTGTTGTAAAAAAGGAGATATTATTCAGGCTGAACACCCTCTTTTTTTTTCTTTTCTTTTTTTTTAAAAAATTAAGAAGTACAAAAGCATCCGAGATAAAGAGTGAGCCAGAAATGTAATAGTCGTTACCAGGCTGAATGTTCTCCCACAAGATCTCCACGTACTGATCACGGTCAAAGCGTGACTGCTCGTGCCAGAATCCCAGCGCATGCATCATCTCATGCATAATAACGCCTTGATGATTACAGCCGCGTCCTAGAGAGATGTCCTGGGACCCAGTCGTCCAGTATTTTACACCCACAGAAGAGTAACATCTACAATAAGAAACGAAGTAACCGAATAAATCAAACACGATGTTTACACTTTTAACCCTATTCAGACCGGGGGCGGGGGCTTTTGAGGCCCGCGCTGACTTTGAACTCTTATAACTTTATTTAAGATTCAACCAAACGCTGCCAAACTTTTTGAGTTTTCCTAAAATTAATCTGGCAATAATTTGGTAGGGTTGGATGATGTGTCAGGAACTTGACATCACCATGGCAACGGCTTTTTGATAGGCATGCTTTCCTAAATTTGTAATTTTGCGTGTTTCTATTAATCAAAATTAACTTTAATGGAATTATTTTTACGGTTTTAAAGCACATTTTTATTGATTTTGAGTACTTTGCAGTAATTTTGGGTGGTTTTCTGGCATTTTGGAAAAATTTCGAAATCCAAGATGGCGGATCCAAGATGGCGGCTGTTTTGACATCATGATGTAATTGTCACGTGATGTGACGTCACCATCCCACGTGACTTATACCAAAAGAAAGATGTTCGGACATACAGTACATCCTATAAGTTTCATTGTGATTGCTAATATATTCTGGAAGTTACATGGGGGGGGGCTTCCAACAGGCTAGGTCTGATTTTTCATTTTTTGTTTAATACGCGACAAAATTGTTGAGGTACTTTTATTTTTTATGGGTATTTTTACAGTTACGAATTATGAATGAGTTTTTGAATCGTGTTTCTGATTCTTGTGAAAGTTTTTCCACCCAGACCAATGCCGGGATTCATATGACAGAGGATCATTTCTAGAATCACGACAAATGTGTTGGGGGACTTTTCTTTTAATGGGTATTTTTACAGTCATTCGTGTATCTGATTATTGTGCAAGCATTTCCATCCAGACCAGTGTTGGGATTCATATGCATAGTTTTAATCAGAGGATCGTTTCTAGAGTCGGAGAAATATCGTTTAATCTCGTTTTATGAACTGCGCCTCAGCTGCCCAGTATTGCTAGCTAGTTTGGTCGTTACTATTTGGCGCGACGAACTGTGCGCGGCAGGCTGTGACTTGTCTACATTATCAGACTATTATTGTAGGATAGATATCTTATATCGTTTTTGAGGTTCAATAAAGAAATTCCGCTTGAATATATCAATCACAGTGCTTTTGATTTGCACTGATATGTTCAAATATGAGCAGACAATAGAACACAACACAAAGTGAATCATTTTGACCAAAGTTCTCCTCACCCTGATTTTTTCACAAACGTTACCCATCGGGCCTCGTTTTGGCGAGGTTTCCATCGGATGCATGTATGCTGTGTAAACTGCTCAATTGCCGCTTGGATCGTTGGCAGATATCCATCTTGAACTGTAAAAAATAGTATTACTGGAATTACTGGTATATAGTCATGTCCTCTTATATGGGGCCGGTTTCTTCGGCTAACAGACGAAAATCGCTTAATTAACAGGTCTTTTAGCAACTTGATTTATCTGGTACTTTCAACTAGGATTATTAAACTAATTTAAAAGGGTTTGAGAACAAATTAAAACTTACAAGCTAAGATTGAGCTCATTATGAAAAAAGACAAAATATAATCAAAACAAAAGAGTGATTATATAATTTTAAGTTATAAGCTATCATCTTCAGAGTTGTGACAACAGAGTGCTTTCACTTCGATTTTACAAGAGATGTCTACAAACTCACTTTGTGCTGACTTCCGAACAAACAGACATTTTCTCTTTAATCTGAATTTTTTAAAAGCTTCAGTTTCTTTTGAAAAACTATGTATATTAGGGGTAAAGATTATTCCATAGTTTAGAGCCAAACCCTGCGAATGAACAAAAGCTGAAGACTCCACTTTTGAAATGTTTTACAACTGAGTAAATTGAAAATGAAATCTTACCAAGTATGTCCGAGACTTCGTAGGGAACAATCTTTGTTTTCCAGATATATTGCCTCAACCGCTGAGCATTTCTCTTTTCCCGAAGTTCATTCGATTCGTCTGGATTAGAAGGCCGCTCTATATCACCCTCATATAGCCTGGGTTCGACATCCACCTCTTTGAAACAAAACGATAAAATATATCTGTTATATCATAACGAGAACAACTGAACGTCAAATGAAGAATGGTGTGGCGACAATGTGGAACAGCATTCTAAGCTGAGTAAGAGATCAGAGTGGCTTTAACAAAACTCTTCACTTGAACAACTCAAAGCCGTATGCCGAGTGCGCATTGGACTCACTGTGGTTGATTAACTGGGTGCACTGTGGTGGATCATGATGCTAGTATTGATTGATGATGGGAATCAGTCCCATCTGGCCAGGTGTAAGGGCGTTTATTTACAGTGGGAAGAATACGAAAACTGTGAACACTTTGATTATACTTTGGAGGAGAAAGTAGAGTTAGGGCCTGTTTATATAGAGTAGAGTTGTCCCTGGTAGAATAGTTATTTCCCCCCCCCCCCCCCCGCGCTATCTTATTGACCGAGCCAAAACTTGACCCTGTCGGTTCAAAAGACTGGCGAGAGTTATTTTAAAAAAAAAGCTATTATGGCGTTCTTTTCTAAAATCAGGAACGCTGAAGCATCGACGAAGACTATTTTGGACAAATTTACCGCCGACTTCGATGTTGTTTTGGCCGATTGCAGCATTTGCGTATGCTCTGTATGTGTCAACTTGCCCCTGGTAGGCGACGCAAAAATAACCAAACTGTTTATATGAAAAATAGTTGGCTCGCTCCCCAGGGTCACCCTACCTTCAAAGAGAGTGATCCTCCACCCAGGGTCACCCTGTCCCCCGAGCCAACCTTGCAATTTCTCATATAAACAGTTCGCAGCTATTTATAAAGAAACGTATGAAAAGCTCCCTCGCCCGGGATGGCTCAGTACGGAGGGTAACCCTCCTACCAGGGACAACTCTCATCCATATAAACAGGCCCTTAATAGTGCAGGAATACTTATTCGTTTGCACGATTCATCAGCGTGGAAGGGAGTCAGTGATTATGGCTTAAATACAGCTGAACGCAACAAACCTTGGTTGACCTTGTCGATAATCTCTGTAGCTGTCATATCAGGATCATCGTCCAGCTGAGGCCTGTTCTCGGCTGTGTGAAATTTACAACAATCGACATTAAAAATTGCTTTAGATACATTTGAGGTTTATTTATCTAGGATTTTTCCTATAATTGTTTTAATAACCAATCGCGAGAGGTCATTAACAAATTCCATTATTTTTGTACAAAAAATACTGACATTACACTTTGAAATGTGCATTAAATTAATTAAGAAGAAAAAAGATTTAGTTTTTCTTGTCAAAAGGAAACAAACAAGAGGTAAGTGTCGGGCTCGTGAAGCTCCGAGATTTAATTAACAAAGCCAAAACATTACATTCCCTTGGCATAAACAGAACCAATCGTTGTTGAGTATTTTATTTTTTTTTTAAATATTTTTAACGATCCTTTTACTTTTCTCACATTTTTTTCCCGCCCAACCCGTGAGGAAGGTTTGTATTGCAAACCGAATATAAAGCAAAGTTTTTTCAATAAATTTTAGTTGTTTTATCCATTTTGTTTATTTTTGACCGCTTTAGCCGTCAGGATCAGTCTGCCGTCTGTATTTTCAGTGTCCGAAAATACTCGGTTACCATGGTTACAAAGTTTTGATGAATTCAGTAGGATTTTGGCGGTTGACTTGTTTAAACAACATTTAAACAAAGTTACTTGTTAGATAAGTAGTGAGAGAGATGACGTATGGCTTACTAGGAACGTGTTATCGTAGCGTTAATCAAGAAATACAATACAATGCAATACAATACAACTCCCTGAAAAAGGGCTTTTTAGTGACAACATATTAAATAATTAAAAAATACTTCAAATTTCTTAAAATTTCTAAAAGAATAGAATAACAGGTAAAATTAAATAAGAATTTTGGATAAAAGCGACAATAAAAATTACGAGAAGTCGAATGAACTTGTACTGAGATGAAAGTGATAGCGGTACTACTTCTCTTTAAAAAGTAAAATAACAGTTTTGTTAACAGTGAAGGGGGGAACTAGGGAACGGACCAAGCTTCCCCTTTTTGTGAAAAACTGAATAGAAGGCCAGAACGACCGAAATGTTTGTGCGCCTCGCTCCTTTACAAGCAAGAAAATAATAGTCTTCATTTCATCCTCCCCTCTCTTCCCCTCCCCGTCTTGAACACCTCTGGATCCAGATATCACGTGTAAATATTTTAAAGACGTCCAAATTTATAAGAACAGCTGAGTTAGAACTGTAATTGTAAGCTTTACTTTGCGATATTTTCGGTATAAAGTATCGGAAGGAAGTTTCCAGATAAGTAGATATCAGATCAGTCAACGATACACAAAGTCCTTGTTTACATATTATCGGACCCTTCTAAAGCAGAGTGAGTCTTCTCACTGATATACTGTTTGTATGAAAAGGGGCGAGAAAATTGTTTGCATTTTTTCCTTTGTTCAGTTAAGTGCTATCTATGACTTTCTATCTGAAGTGATTATATATGCAGGTTTAAGTTGATTGTTTGAGTTCTCGATTTGACTGAAGCCGAGCTGTATATAACTAGCCGCTAAAAAACCCCACAGAGGAAGAGCTCATAACCGGAATTCTACGGTAGTTCTTTTAAGAACATTAGGTTTAAAAAGATACATAACAGTTCATTTGAACCTAGAATATACCCTATGTATATCCTACTGAGCGAATCTCTGATTATCTCTTATCATTTACAAGTTTTCATTCGTTTTTACCTCATTTACAGATTCAATGAAGGTTAATTTATTCTATACATGTATACGTTATTTTTACAGCAAATTGTCAAAGAGATTTCTGCCTTAGGTACGTTCTTATCAATATGTTCTTAAAATTTTGGTTTTCCTCAGCATCAACCATCTCACGATAACAAACGGTTTTTACAAAGATGGAGTGCAATGCAAGATTTTCTTGAGAATTTTCCTAAAGGTCCGCGATTCACGATATATATCAAAATAAAAAAAATTTACACAGCTATAGATCCCAATTAAAGGAAAAGGTCAAACATGTCCGTCACTGCGATTCAATTGACACAATATCTATGAAGTATAAACTGGAAACAGTACTTTGCAACAGCAGGCCTATCGGCTAAACACTTGCTGGCTTCACTTTTTATAAATCAGGAACATTTTATAATACAAAATTCACCAATCAACGGATACCTTTTGTTATATTCGCTCGGGAGTTTAACAAAAATCATCGTACAGGGAAATTTTCAATAAAGATCCTAAAAGTCAACACAGATTTAAATACATAATTACCTGGTGAATTGCTGAGAATAGGGCCTCCGTGTCCTGGTGGGACTTGGAATAAAGCAAGAATGACCAACAACGCTAGCATCGCCCCGGAAAACTCGATCAAACTCTCGAGCACTCTATCTCACTCTAAAAATGAACGCCTCAAACATAACGGGTGCTACATATATATCAATACTAGCAACTAAAACAGATGCCATTTCACATGTTTATTGAAACAATATTGCAAACGTCTTTTTGACATTTGAATCTTTGTTTGAAAATGTCCTAAAACACACAAAAGAAACAAATTAGATCAAATGCAAAAGTATATATTTTCTTATCTACGTAATCAACTTACTAGCCGTTGGTGACTGAGATAATATTAAGGTTTGCAAATAATGAAAATTTATCATGACAATGCGGGCTTGATATGTAAACCACACACATTCTAATATTTCTATATGAGTGACAAAAGGCGTTAATTGAAAAAAAGTGATGATCTTTATAAAAACTGGCCACGTTAAACTTCAAATTTCATATCAAGCTAAACGGACGTGCAGTTGCGTGTTAAAATATTTTCTTAAGAAAACTACAGTGTCGAAATGTGCAAATAACAGGAATGACACCTACTTGCGTATTTTACAACACAAGTGCTTGTTTCTCACGAACTGACTTGTAACTGTTGATAGTACATCAAAAATAAAACCGTTTTAGCTGTTTCGTCAAGAGTTCTATTTTGGTTGATAAAAAGGTAATACAGAAGGATTAGGTACGTTTAAACATAGCATAAACCACGGAACTGAATAAAGAAGCTAATCATACATACTTAAGGGATTGTTATAATGAATAGATGCGGGGTATATGTCCACGAACGTGGCCGTAACTAGTAAGAGGCAATACGAGGTACTTGCCCCGTCGAGATTTTAACCAAAAATATTAAGGAAAATACGATCAGGTGAGAAAATAAACCCCAAATGAACCTGATTGATTTTTCTGATTAAATATCTCTTAAAAAATACAACAGGAATCCTGATAAGTACTAAATAACTGAGATACTTAGCTCTTCTAAGGGTAACTGACACCAGCTTAAACTAATTAAAGGTGATTTAACCACATCCCGACTTCTCGATGGCGTTTAAAATCAGCAATAACACTTTTAACTAATAAATTAAAATACGAAAAAGAAGTAAACTCGTAGTAACAAAAGATACTCGAAAGACAAAAACCACCAATAAACTCTTGATATTTGGTAAGCTTATTAAAAATAAAAAAGAACATGACTTGTTATAAAACAAAGCACGTTGTTAAAAAACTTGACGTTTCGTATGCTAGGCAAAGTACATTTTTAAGAAACAAATATAAAAAGAGGTCTAAGAAATGTGATCTTTACAGTAATTTATCGCACGGAGTTTTACGTAAAAACCGCCTGTTAAAAGCTAGCTGAGAAAGAAAGAACTTCACGCTACTAACGTTGAATAATAAATAAATAAAAGCTCTTTATTTTACAATGTAACTCATTTTTCCGTTCCGTGAACGCCTGCAGGGAATCATGGTAGTTGTGACCAGTCATGTGACCAGTGATGTAAAACCGCAGTGGCTGTGTGGTCACTTTTAGTAAGGGATTAAAAATTTCAGTTTTCCTGTAGTGAAGTCGTCTTTTCGTTTTGTAAACATCCTTATGTCAGATTAAGTTAGACGACGAGAATCCCAGTTCAATTTCACATGGTGGTCCCCCCGGGATGTATTATACATTTCGGTACATTTCTTTGCCGTTCAGTCTACAAACATTACCCTTGGTGCCATAGGTTTTTCTTGCACGGCTTTTTCTCGCACGGCTTCTGGTGTCGGTCATGCGCAAAAAATGAAAAGTTGCTTAAACACTTCGGTTTAAGAAAGAGAAATCCCTTTTTCATCACAACTTTTTTGACAAAACAGAAGTCCATAAACAACACAACAGTTTGCCTAATAAGTTAACTAAATCTAAATAATGAATTAAATTAAAATTTTAAAAAATTTACAGCACTTACGAAACTTACTTAATTTGACACAATGCTTAACATAAAAAAATCTATATGCATTTACAATCGTAGTTAACGACACTACATTTACAAACGTTTTTTTTTTACAATTCATTTTTTTTGTCAAGTTATTCCACAATCTAAACAATTTAAGTTACAGTTTATAATTAAAGCACTAAATAAACGTAATTGTGAATTGTTTCCTCAAACATTCTCCATTTTTTCCTAAACGAAATCATATTATTTGATTTAAGAGAAATATACCTTTCAGTTTGATATTTATTTAATAACATTCTCTCAAAGTGGCTGAAAGATGGTTTCGTTTCTTTACATCGGCAACTCCACAGGTACGTTTTTCCTAAAATGAGTATATAGAAAGAGAAATCCGCCGCGCGCGAGAAAAATCCTCTGGTTCTCTGGCTGGGTATGCAAACATACAACGTGAAAAAGCCAAACTCAACGTTTTATGGAGAAAGAGCGAATTTTTCCTTTCTTTTGCTGACTCTACAAACATGTCAGCCCTTTTATAGCTCAGCCACATAAATTTATACAAATTGATCGAATCTGCACAATCGCAAAATAGTTTAATGACGTGAATTTATTTTTTCACATGAATTGTTTTTTTTTTGCAGGTGGGCAAGGTGATGGTGAGAGAACGGTATTTCACAGTGGCAAAAAGGCTACGCGTTTTTTAATTTTAAAAGAAGAATCCCTTCAAACGCACTCAACTGGAATGTTTTGATATACCCTTCGAGAAAACTATTTACGGGGAGAGACAAGCGGGAGCCTCTGCCCGCAACAGTACTACCCTCGAAGAAAATGGAAGTGAATCTCTGTTAGGGTTGAACAAAAATTAAATTACTTTTGAATAAATAATTTTGATGTTCTGATTGGTTGTGTAGTTGTATTTTTGCAAGGCTTTGTAAACACAGTTAGGATATATCAGTGTGTTTTCTGGCTTTCTTGTATAAAAGAAACAAAAAACAGCCGCTTCTTGTTTACATGGCTTGAGAAACACTTGACAAAAGGCTGCAAAGCCATTCTCTCTGTTACCATGGTAACAGCGGCCGACCACTAACGCATGCGCACGCGCGGTAAGTACGAATTTATTTATTTTTGGAATTTGGTCTCGCAGACGTTTGTTCAAATGATTTCTCTTCCTGTTCCAATGGGATTGTAGATAACTAAGACACCTGGACTAACATATCATAATAGATCATTTCAACATCATGCACTTGGTTCAAGCGCCTCTGTCTACAGCTTCGACGCCTCGCGAAACGGTGATCAACTCTGCAGTGCCCAGCATGGCACCCACGGCAGAGGGGAATCTCAAGATTCTTAACATAATGTGAGCAATGTTCTTGCTAATTTTTCGCCCTCATTTATGAAGCTGGTGATAATGATCGAAGTACTTTTATTTGTATTGCCGTATTGTTTTGTATTCTAAAAAAATATAATGATTCAATTTAAAACAGGGAGACAAATTCTGAAGTGATGTGTTGTAGATTCAACCCCGAAGGCGGCTTGCTCGCAGTTGGTTTGGTCAACGGCGTTACTAAGGTAAAACAGCTTAGCTTTTTTGGTATTATAGATCTTATTTTCATTTTAACTATTCGATCGTTAATTTTTTTCAACGATTTTTACTTCTTTAAATATTATCTCCACCTATATGAAAGTTTTAATATAACGCTATTAATCTTATCGAGCCGTTGGCGTTTTGTTTTGGGCTTTATAGCGCGGGAAAGCGGAACTAAAATTTGATATATATTTAACCTCATTTTAGGTCTATGCAACCGATACTGGCCATTGCGTCTACAGCCTTTCCGACCAAGATACTTTTAATAGCAATTTGCCGGTGACTTGCCTTCGATGGAAGCCGACTAAAGAAGGAGATAGTTACGGAAATATATTACTTGCAACATGTAAGTGCATTTGACACAAACTGTACAATTTTTTTAATGTAGGTTTTTCAGGTCTTTAACGAGTGGGAAATTTAGCCGTTATTATCACCTGCTTTTACCTTCATTGCACAAAATAAGAGAAAATTTTCAATACAAAAAATTAATACAATGTGGGTGCAATTAAGCTTGTGTTAATCCCCAAAATTGTAGGGCACCGGGTACTTGATTATAACTACAGTAGTAATTAAAGCTTAATTGTTGAGTCTCTTGGAAAGTCGTTAATATTAAATACACTGTATTGCTGAATTTCTTATGCAAATGACGATATAAAAGCTCACTGTATAAACAATAAATATTATAATGAAGGCCACTCTAGGGAAGGGGTGGTTAATGGTCCTGCTATAAAAGTATGCTGTGCAGAATTATAGGTAAATATATGGGTCTTGCCATCACAATTTTTTTTCACAAAACTTTTGAGTCTCAATTTCTTTTGCAAGGTCAGGGAAGTCTTGGACTATATAGAAAATATATAACCCCCCCCCCCCCCCTTTCTGCAGTCTCAAGTTTACCTTGGGTTGTAATGCTGTAATGCTATATATCTTACCCTATTGTTAGCTTCAGTCTGCCTCAGGAAAACAGTGGAATATGCACCAGTCTCTTGTGGGGTTACAGTGTCTGCTGTGGCTGTACAATCCTATCCTGGAAAGCAGAACCTTAAAATTGTGTAATTGAAGTCAGAATCCTATCCTGGGAAGGCAGAACCTGTCGCATTATTCCTACAAAAGTCCTCATCTTGCTCTATAAGTACTGGTGTTGCCGTCTGCCATTTGTGTGCTCTTTTCTTTTCTCCTACTGCTCCACTCTCATTCTCTCACTCCTCAGCACACCTGCTTTGCTGGTCTGTCTGCTGCTGCGATCTCCAGCAATGACTTACTTACTTACTTATTCCTCTTCGTCCCATGGTGGGACAAAGGCGGCACGATCTGCTTCCATCGGGACCGATCGCACAAGTGGCCGCCCCAGTCAAGCCCATCTCGAACCGTGGTGGGGCCGAACATGGTGCGGACACAGAGCCAGGGAGGGAGGCCGAGCAGACACCCGCCCTGACCCGAGGGCCACAGGAAGGCCAGGTGGCAAGTCCGCAAGGGCCACAGGGGCGCCGACAAGACGGGGGGAGGGGCACCACGCCCAACCCCCAACCGGAGGGCCAGGGCGAGCGCCACCCCGAACCCCGACGGGGACCGCCAGAGCCACAAGGGCACGAGACGCGAGCCTCCCCACCCGGGAACAGCACAGGGGGAGGCTGCAGCGATGACCTCCCAGTATGTTAGGTTGATGTCACATGTCTTTAGATCATTCTTAATAAAACATCTTTGTAGTCTAACACAGGCCTTCCAGCAAGTCACGCCTGCAATAAGCTCACAGGTAAACTATAAAACATACTGCAACAGATTTCTGAGTTGAATTGAATGTTATCCTAACTGCAGATGCTGATGGGAAAATAAAGATCTGGCACACATCAACCAGTTCATGTTTAGGAACAATGTCAGAAGCTCCAAAACAGGTTTTAGCATGTGCATACAACTCTTCAGGAGATAGATTTGTTACTGCTGGATCAGACACAAAGCTGAATGTGTACGATGAGAGAACCAAACAAGTTATCTGTATACTGCAGCCAAGGTACAGGGATGTTCTTTTGTGTGATTTTAATTTTTACGTATTAGGAAGACATTTTCACAGACTCAAGTAGACATGTCAAATCCTGCAGTCAAGGCAACCAATGCCTGATTACCTCTATAGCGTGCACCTGCAGGGAATCACGGTAGTTGTATTCATCGTTGCTAAGTCTCACACATGGTTTGATGAATACAACTACCATGATTCCCTGCAAGCGTGCACCATGGGGGGAATCGGGCATTGAAGCACTTTACAAACCATAAGTCAAGAATCAAACACTCAATAAGCAAGAACTAACCTACGAACACAGACAGATTTCTGGCTGTTGTTTGATGCAACCAAAAATACCTCTTCTGTACCAAAAAATACCTTTGAGGGATAGTGAAACAACAGTCAGACATTCATCTCTATTTGCAGGCTAGCATAAGCCAGAAGAATTTTTCTTGACTTGTATAAGCAAATGAAATATTCTGGACTGCATAATGAATTTGTAGTAAAGTTAGAGATTTCCGTGTTTTTTTTTGGTGGGGGGTTTTTTTGGGTTGGGGGGGGTATTTTGTTCTCTCCAGGCAAAAGGCATGTTTGTTTATACAATTTGCTGTATGTTGTATTGTTTGTTGGTCAGTAAGTTGAGTTGCTGATTTGTTATTCACAGTTCATCACACCTGGTAATGGATGGTCACATGAGTCGGGTATTCACTGTACAGTTTACTCCAGGCCAGGAGAATGAATTCCTCTCTGCAGGCTGGGATGACACAGTACAGGTAAGACAAATGCGGACTGACCCTCGGGAGACCAGCGTGCTAACCACCCAGCCGCCAAATCTACCAAGCTGCAAGGCCACTGATAATTTAGTCACATTTAGTGTTATTCACATAATTTTCATTTTCTTTGCTTCAGTGAGTTTGATGTTGTAAATTTTAATTGCTGAATCATGACACTCAAATATTATGTATGTTTTGTTCTGCAGTTTTGGGACACAAGAGTTGACACTAAACACTCTGTGAGGTATAAATAATAATATTTTTCGTGCCCCTTGTGGGCGGCTGGGAGTTGCGGAGAGATACAGGGGCCGGAGCGGCGGGGCCCGGCGAACGAATGTATGTGCTGTTCATTCAAAACTTAATCTTCATGAACCATTTATCTATGAGCACAACTTTATATGGAGATATTCCATCATGTTGAATACCAGCTAATACCGGTAAACTAAAAACAACATGACTTTGTCTATTACATTTACCACTTGTTATTGTCAGTGGCTTAAAAATATGTCTACCAAGTATGTCAATCGTCTAATTTCTTTGGCAGTTCATAACCTAGCGGGGTCCTTAGGAGTACAGTACTTGAAATATAAGTATATTATTTTATTATATGTAATAAATTTTTTTAACAGTAGATAGAAAACACTACAAATAGTGACCTTCACAGCTAACAAAACATTCTTTATCTTGTTTACGTCAAATTTAAGAATTTTTGTTGTTGTTGTTGTTTGTTACATTTTGAAACAAATTTCATTTGCACCTTGCCATTATTTATTAGAAAAATCTTTGGACCCCATATTTGTGGTGATGCGCTAGACATACAGACACTGAGCATGTCTGGCTCCAGTCGGCAAATCCTCACAGGATCGTGGAGGAAAGACAAAACTCTTCAGATCTGGGACTATGGCTCTGGCAAGCTCATAAAGGATGTGCCGTCTGATTATAATGGAAGTATGGTATGTAAAAAGCTATAGCCATTCCAAGTATAGCCAGGTTATTAGGTGCCCTCTTTCCCAGTTTAGAGAAATAATTGTATTGAAGTTAGCCATTATCAGTTCAGTTTATCCCCAGAAGGGTATACATGTCACATGACCAATCCATGTTCCCTGAAAATCAAAACAAATTGTGAAGTACCCATGCCCCAGAATTTTCGGGACCGGCCTACAGGCCATCCGGGACTCAATGGCCAAAGGCAGAGTTCCACTCAACATGGCGTGGAAGTGAAGCGTGTCGGAAGGTTTCGTAGGGAAATCGCATCGAGTGTTGTTATCGTCCAAGATGGCCGCCGCGCGAGAGAAGGAGTCGATCGCGCATTCTCAAGTTACCCAACAGTTGAATCCGATGTACCGAGCAATGCACATACCGCAGTCACGGACAGGAAGAACCAGGCCGAAGCGAAATCCCACTATCCACCCACCAAGGCCGGAACTGCAGTGGCCCAGAGTCAAGGCGACGGAACGGAGTCAGCGGGGCGCCCACCAGGCGCCCGCAGGGCAGGAGACAGTACAAGGACCGGGGGGAAAAAGGATCAGGGGGGAGCAAGGACAAATGACAAACGCGGGGCACCCCCAGTGGGAAGCGCCTGGGGAGCCCACAGACGAAGAGAAAAAGAAGAGGCGAAAGCTCCAGAAGAGAAAATATGCTGTATAGAGAAACCAAGGAAGAGGTAAAGGTTAGAAAAGTGAGTAGAAAAGATTAGAGGTGATGATCATAAAAAAGGATTACTGATGTGTTTGTTTGTTTGCTTTATTATATTTCCTTTTTTTCCCATTTGCAGATCACAGATGAAGAAGGGAGGAAAAACAGGAAGTAACATGGAGTTAAAAAAGAAAAATACCTGAACAAGTTATATATTTCTCGTGATACTAAAGGATAACCTTTATGAATATTAGAATGATTACCAGACTTTATTTTTTTTGAAAATAATTAGGACAAGAATTAATGAAAAAAATATGAAAAAAGAAGTACATTTTGCTCACACATTCTAGAGTTGATAAGTTTTTAGAAACTAGAAGAAAAGAAGAAACCTAAGTAAAAAAAAAATAAAAAATTAAAAAATAGATGAATTAAAAAGTACATACAAAAAAATGGTTTATGGATAATTTTGATGTCAAATATTCTCCCTACAATTTAAACCACCACAAAAGGCTCTTAGGAAGAAGAAGTACGGATCATCATGCTGTAAGGTAACGTTAAAAAAAAATGTATGCTTACAAAAAAGCATTTTCATCAAAGTAGATAAACCAATTTTTGTCCAAATGGGAAGAGAAAATGTGTTCAGAAGAATGTAGTTTTCAGCGAAGATCGAACAACTGTTCCACTTAGTTGTTTCATGAGTGCTAACAACCAGTGCATTTCTCAGCCACAGTTTATTGAAACTGCGTTTATGAGATCGTTGCACTCACTCGGACGAGAGCCGGAATAATGAAAGAAGAAACAAATTTTTGAGTTAAAAAAGGTATACATTTTAAAAGCTTATTTGTACATACGTGGCCAGGAACGGCAGCTTAAGGAAAAATAACACTCGAACCTCAGCTCCGACGTCCACCATTTTTGTTTTACAGTTCAAGGTGATAATCACGTGACCCGAATTTTTGATCCTGTTCTGAAAACAATGGATTCGTTACGCATGCGTATACCTTTCTGGGGATAAACTGAACTGATTATCACGGCACCTAGGATTTTTGTTGGGGGGCAAACTCGCTTATCTCCGCTGGGGGCAAACTCCAATATAGCTACAAGAAAATAGCCCAGCATAATGAAACACTATGTAGGAAATTTGTTTTCCTGGCAGGGGCAACTGCCCCCTCTGCCCCCCTGCTAGGTACGGCCCTGACTATTAAGTGCAAAACCAGTACTGTTGTTAACCAGTTGATAGCCCTTGTGTGGGCTTGTAAATAGAAAAGAGAGAGGTGGGGGGGGGGGGGGGGGGTCTTACAAGCAGTTCTTTGTCTTGGAGCAAGGCAAGAGAACAAAATTCAACCCAGATTGCAGCCATTGTCAAACATGACACACTGCTAGGAGTCAAGTGGCTACCCAACTGCAACATTACTGTTGTAGTGCACATTTGCTGGATCAATTTATTTAATGATGAGTGTCTGTTTCTTTGCCTGTTTGTAGCTGTACTGTGTTCAGTGGCAAGGTCCAGACAGCATCATAGCTGGAGGGAGTGACAACAATATGATGAGATGCGTGGATCAAGGAACCTTTCATGTAAGATTTTTACTCGGTGTTGATCATTTTGTAATAACTACTTCCTTTCATTTTGCAGAACACAACATAAACAACAAGTCCTGAATGAAATGAAATTAAGTTTGCTACCTAATAATTGTAGGAAAAGGTCATTTCTGAGTTACCCAATGACTCTTTTTCAAAATGAGTCTACATGCGAAACAAAAGAAAATTAGTTTGATTTGCATGAAAATGGGCCTGTAGCGACACTCTTTTTTACAATTATGAATGGTTTTGCACATAAGACTGGTTTTGAGACAGAGGCAAGGGTAACTTGAAAATGGCCCGTTACAGTTGTATAATGCAAAAAAAAAAGCAAACTCATTCCAAATAATTGGGTTGCCATGACTTTTCCTAAGTTTTCAAACAGTCATTTGAAACTGGATAATGATGCAGGACCTGTAAAGAAGTCACATAAATATAAAGCAGCTATTAAAAACAATAATTGAATTCTTATTCCTCTACAGACAACTGGACGGCTCGTAGATCTGCCACGTGCTGTGTATACTGTTGATTACGAGAGACATTCCCATCATCCAATCATTGCTGCAGGAACTTCTAACTTTGTATATCTTGTTAAAAGTACAAGGACATGAGCCAGATCACTTAACATGTAAATTATGACCCTTAGAGGTGTTAGACCAAGCTATTTATAATTAACTCTTTCCTGTATACATTTGCTGCGATTCATGCTTTCCACTTGGTAGGCAAGTCTGGCATTGTGCACAAGGCATAAGTTTTCATCACATCATGTTTTGTCTGTAATCATGCAGGCAAAAAAGGTGCAAGCATTTCTTGATAAGTGGTTTTTTTTGTTATCTGTTCTCAGTATTTGATACAAACCACAAGAAAGGAACATTCACAAGAGTATAATACAAAAAAAAATTCAAAAAAATCGTATGGTAGTTAAAACTTCCCTCAATCATAATCCAAATAATAATGATATTAATGATAGCCCCCCCCCCCCCTGAAAAGAAGAACATCTAGGAACCAAGAGTTAAATGTGTAACTAAAACGTTCTGAAAAAAAACAACCACCTCCCCCCCAAAAAATAGTAAATAGCGGCAAACCAACATGCAAAAGTGACGTGTAAGGCGTAAACAATCAGCCTTGTCGCCAGATGAAGACTAGCAGTATTGCAGTAGAAACGTCACAATCAACATCTCAAAGTGATTCTATCGTGAGACAAACAAATAAATGTTCATTCTTATTTTACACCACGATGAACAATATTCACATCATTAATGACAATGATTTTGTGGTTGGTACCCTGGGGGTGGTAGTGGTTTATTACCTTCAGAACTTACAGTAGTGGAGTGTACACAAGGGTAAAATTTACCATGAAGAAGTTAATTCTAAATTGGCCCAAGAATTTCATGTTGAATTCAAGAAATTTATATTATTTATAAGAGATTATCATTTTAATGAGCGTTGTCTGTGTATTTATTGGATCCATCAGTTGTCATCAAATCAGTACGTTTAGACATTCATTTATAATTAAAATACGGGCTGTGGACATTGTGTGATTAAGATGCATATTTTCTTACCATTGAAGGTGGACATATTATTCAGAGAATCTCCTTTATCTTACTTGTTCAGAAATAAGGTTTTTATTAGAATGAAATTGCAAGTTTGCGTACTATTTTTTTCAATACAAGTATGGTGTGGATAATGTAGTCTGAAAAAAACAAGGTTCCGCAAACAAGTCTCATGAAAAAAAACACATTGTGAAATTCAAAAATTTCTTTGTAGTTAAATAAAGGTCTTTACTTTTTGGAGTTGTTTTATTTTACATACATCTAACAAATACAAATAACAAGATAAATAACTAAAGATTCCGGTTATTGTTTTAAAAAGTTAGGTAAATACTAGTAAGAACATTTGGGACAACATTTTTTTATTTGTCAGATAAGTGTGATCACTACTATTAATTATAATATTATTGTCCTTTGTATGATTTATTTTTAACAATTTCAACCAATAGCTTTTAGATATTTTTAATTAGGAAAGCTATTGTTAATAAAGGGTTCAATTTAAACTACAAAAATATTCAAAAAATATTTGTTATTATTCATGCAGCATGATACATTCCTATAATAATGATAATTTGCAGTTTTGTAATGTACACATGAACAGTTGAATGAGTCAGTGTTATAATACACTAGGATCAAAACTTGTTATGTGCTGCAACTTTAACAGGCATTTATCACACAATAATCTCCAGTTTGGAGTATTCTTATTACTGTGTGACGCGCATTACCATGGCCACCCAACAAACTTTTTTACAAGTGTCAAAAAAAAAAACTTGTAATATTTTATGTTTTCATGGCGTTTTGTTGATAAATACAATGTAACAAGTATCCATTTCATCGTATTCAACTTTACAAGGAGCCGTGTTCGTCAAAGAAATAATAATATTGCAAAAGCACACTTGTAAAAAAAGTTTGCTGGGTGGCCACGGTAAGGCGCGACGCACTGCAAGTCCTAGAAGAAAAGGCATACAATGCAAATGCTGTTCATGTGCTTTGAACCAATGAAACCTCACAATTTTCCCTGACCAAGCAATGAATGGAAATCATGATGTTTTGCAATAAGGTCTTATTTGCATACAGCAGGTCTTTTTCAAATAGAAAGATTTTGTTGGAAAACAACCGCAGAAAAATTTATTGGAGGATTATAACATCATAAAGCTCACTATTTCAGGTGGGTTTTAGCCTCCTGGAGTCCGTGCTGGATAACTCATGGATGGAGAATAATATTAACTTCTAATAACCTAGATTTCTTTTTACCATCAACTTCAGTGTTCCTAGTGAAACCTATAACACCTGTAAGAGGAGTCACTAGTAAGTATGATGGTAGTGCTGTAACACTGAGAAGTGAAGGCCTGCTTGCGATGTACTACCTTGTTATGCCTGTGCACTGAAACACAACAGTTAATCATTGGATTTACTATTTACTACCACTAACAATATTGTGCATTGCATGCATCAATATCAATAGAATGTTTGCCTCATTTTCCTGGCATAACAAAGCTTTCTGGCTGTTTGACAAGCCAAAAGAATACCAAAATAAGGCTACACCATTAAATAATCCATGAGATTTGGCTCATGATCATCAATGTACACAGTCTGCACTAACTCATCGCTCCACTGTACACGTCTGTAGACCATTGAGACAGATTTTTGCATTGCTTTTGCTGCCTCTTGAGCTCTTCTCTGGTACCGCTCCTGTCGTGACCTTGACGCTTCATACCTTTTCCACCTTTCCAACTGGAGATGACGCTTTTCCCTTCTTGCTTGCTTCTGTGCAGGAGTGGAGGGGGGAGGCATGTCATACAGAGGACTGTTGGGAGGGGAGGGTGAGCACTGATCTTTGTCTATATTGAAATTAGTCTCCTTCAGATCATCGTCACACTTTCTTTTGAGACTGTCGTCTACAGTACCTATTGCTTCTGACATAGAGGAGCAGCTCTGAGGAGTTTGGCATTCATCATTGCAATCTGAATCAGGTATTTTTAGTTGATCTCTTTCTTTCAGCAGAAATGGATCCTTTCCCTCAGCACTGCAGTTAAACATGCCTGGACGGTTTTCTGGGCTGTCACATTTGGCTTTGGTCCTTTCAGATCGACGTACCTGAGATTTTTCTGCTTTAAGTTTCGAACAACTATAGGCTCCTAAAGGCAATTTACTAATCTGAACTGAGAGTTCTTGATTACTAATTTGAACACCCAAGTCGTGAAACGAATCTTGAGAACCTTGATCACCTCTAAATACCTTGTTCCTCGTTGGTTTGATTTGTTTCTCGTCTAGTTTCAGATTCTTCAAAGACTCTCTTATTTTCTCCACTTTTGATCTGTTTCTTGTAACTCGGCTGCGCGTTCCGGTTCCTTGGCGTTTTGTGACACCCCTCAAGTTCCGTTTTTCCAGCGATGCAGCATTCATTTTCCACCGGATCTCTGCCTCACTGGGCTCTTCCTTTCCTCAATACATCTAGAATATCATATCATTCGCGTTCTGTATATACTCTTAAACATTGGGCAGTCAACCATCATCGATATCGGAACATGTTAGGTAACCGCCATTTTGTTTTTTCAAGACAAAATTGCAAATGGACTGGAACGAGATATTCGAACCTCTGCACCAGGCTCACTCCCGCGTCAAAAATGAGGAACTCTGAGCTGCGGAACTCTGGTTAGCGGAACTCCATGGCCACTCCACTCTGTTCTGTCGGCGGGCTAGCTGGTTCCAGAGGTTTTATGTCCCCTATGTTCGAGCTGCGAAAACGAGGTAGGTGGGATGGTAGGCCAATCACATACGGCATTCCTTTTCATGGTCCGGGGGGGGGGGGGGGGGGTTCATGGTATGACTCCTGATTATCTGAGATCAAGATTCGTATATCGTGACGATGTTAGTGCTTATCGTTTAAGGAATGCCGAAAACAAATTAATTCTTCCACAACCTCGAACTGATTATCTCAGGAAAAGTTTTTCGTACAACGGAGCTCAGTTGTGGAACAACTTACCTATAGACCTTAGACAAGCATCTTCACTGGCCGATTTCAAATCTAAATTAAGTCGGCACAGTTTAAAGTAATATCTAAATTTTAAGTAAATTTTAGACACGGCCTCCATGAAAAGCAGACTTTTCTTTTTTTGTTATTTGAATTTGTTGTTATTAAATTTTTGTAGTTAGTTAGATAGTCCAGTATTAAACTTAATTGAATTGACTGATGAAAAAACCATGTATAAATAAAGTTATTTGATCTTATCTTATCTTTTAGCCCCTTGCTGAAGTCCTCTTCGCCCCAGCCCCCCCCCCCCCCCCCAAGTCCCCTATACGACATCAGGAGCCATAATCGGCTCCTGGTAGACATCTACTTCTTTTTATTATTTTGTAAAAGTGTGTTACTAAAAACAGCGCTAAACGTCCGCTTAATTTCTTTCGTAATTACGTTCTGTAGTTGATATAATCGGGGGTGGAAGCGGAATCATGAATCATGAATCATAGCTGTAAAATTAGTAGGAATCATGAATCTTTGTGTTTAAAACTTGGGAATCATGAATAACGGAGATGGCTAAAAGAATCATGAATAACAAATGAATGCTTCCATCGATATTGAATGCTTGTGAATATAGAATGTAACAAAAATTAAACTGATGGGTCATTTTACTAACTTCTTAACAAATATATTCCAGAAATGGCCTGAAATCGCATTTCTGAGCATCTAATTTTTCAAAATTTCCTGGGGGAGCATGCCCCCAGACCCCCCTATAGGAAAGCAATAGAAACACGAATGCACCCTTCGCTTCACATCTTCATCCCTTACCGGTACTTTACAGTGATCAAGTATGTTACACACAGTTAATATTTAGAAATAATATGACGACTGAAAATATTTTACATCGGCTTCCGGCATAATTCTGTGCAAGAAGAGTCTCCACTTGTAAAAGGAGACTCTGTTAGCAGGGAACCGGAATGTGCAACCAGCATGTAAGTGCAAAACAACAGAAACTGGTAACACGTTATTTTGAAAACTGGATGAAAAGAATGAAAAATGAATCATAAATTTCGAATAAAACGTATACATGAATCATGAATCATTGAGGTAAAACAAGACAGGAATCATGAATATCCAAAGTCCAATGATTCCGCTTCAACCCCCTAGATATAACATAAACGGTTAACCACTTCCCTAAAAGTACCCCTCCCTATTAACCCCTCCAGTGAAGAGGTCTTAAAAAAAATCATAAGCTCCAGGAGTTTGAAAGAGCTTTTACGGTATCTGAAGCACATGGTTCAAATTAAAAAGGTCGGACCTTTGGATCAGATTTTGCGTCAACCGAACTCCAAGGAAATCATATAACTTAGCTGGGCCCGACGTTCACGGCTGGCACGACTGCACTTGGTTTTGGGCAAGTTTAATTGGTTTGGCCGATCTAGTCTAGATCTTTTACCAGGCCGGAGCTGGAGTGAGATGGAGTTAGCTGGAAGATGGGTTGGGATTGTTACTGCATGGATGAATTTCTTTGGGCATTTGATCCGGATATCAATTCGTTTTTACATTAATTTCACACAGCCCCTAGGTGAGGTATCGACTCGTTCGTAAAGCAATCACGGCACTGGTCGTGAGATTCTCAACAACGCGCGTAGCAAGCACTGCCTAAAGACGATTTTCTGCTGGCCAAAAGTTTCTTTAAACCGCTTTAATTCACTGCACAGATTTTTGACGCCTTTGCCTCTCTTCAAAAAGTATCTTTACAACCCTTTCACATTTCCGAGAATTCTTAACGTTGTAATTCAGTTTGCGGGATAAAACTATCCTAACAGCGGCAGCTAGCTGTTGATTCTGTTTTCTCTTCTTCGAATAAACAATTGTTTAATTTACCCATTAAAAGAAAAGGTAAACAACAACAGCAGACAGCAAAAGCGGGGTTTCTGCCGTTTGCGGGAAAAACAAACGTCATGACAAAAGCAGGCCACAAACTACCCTAGTCAAACTCGACTCCAAAAAGATCGATACTTTATTCACATTGCTATCTATATTTACAGATACATTATTTTAAATATTTTCTAATACGTCAGTTTACTCCCGCTAAACGTTTTAAATACTTTTCTTGATTTCCAGTCCCTTCACGTTCCAAACAGCCCGCCATTCATCTGGGGCGAGATGTGTGCGCGACGTTACCCAGCCAGCCTCTTCAAGGCCCTTGATGAATGCTGGGAAAGCCTGCAGGGTAAAATTGTGTGCTAGCGCTACTAAATCCCACGAACAATCAATGGGCTGGTTCTTTTCTGCAATAAAGAAGTAAAGGATACCATGTTAGTTTCTAAGAAAACTGTTTCGATGCTTGGCGGATAAACTAAAGCACAGCTTTTTTAATATCTAACAAAGAACTTATAACGTATGGTATGGTATGGTATGGTATCTTATTTAGAGTCATTGACGTTGGGAGTGGTTGCCCAATCTCCCGAGCCAAGGGGCTCATGTTAAAAATGCACGACTATTTACAATAAAACTACTTACAATACTTTTACATTAGTATCATTAAAAACAGAAAGTAAAAAGAGATGCTAAGATAAATATAGGATTAACCCAACTGTAGACCGGTAATCCTAATATTAAAAATTTGAGTTTGCACTAGAAGCATGAAGTTCTATAAAGTTCTACGCAACTGAAGTTTTGAACTGGAAATGAAGAGTGAAGAGTGAAGAGTTTCCACTTTCCAGAATGAAATGAAAAATATGGTTTGTTCTCTCTGAAACTACTGCTGTCATTACTGGCACAATGGAACTTAAGTCTCTTTTCATAAACTGTAAAAGCACTGCAGTTCTCTAATTTATATTTATAACAAACCTTGCCACCAAAAATTATGTAAAGCCTCCAGCGCTCTTTGACTGCCATCCAAGTCACTCAAAACCTTTTATTTAAAGAGAAACATTTTCTTATAAGTCGAATTTGTTAGACGGATGATCTTTTTGCGTTACATGTAACTACAGGCAAGGTGAAACTCACAGATCAGACCAATCGCATCTTGCTAAGGGGTACTGTAAAATCATACAATGACAAGAGAAACTGTGTCTTATGTTACAGTGAAGCGAAATGTATCGCTACTACGCGCTTAAGATTGTTTTCTGTATTTAGCGTCACTTACAAGTTTGCAATTACCTTTGTTGAATTTGGTTTGATGCGTATCACATAATCTAAAGTACAGGCCTGGAAACAACTCTGCAGATGGTCAACTGCAGTGGAATCTTCATGTAACACTACGTGAATAGTACCTGTATTGACAAGAGATGAATGCGCAATCAGCCTTATGGCATTAACTGTATCAAAATGTTAACGATTTCCAAACAGTGCTTCAAAATGATAACTGTCAACGTGTGAAATCGTAGAAACAAAATAGCAATTAACAAATACTATTCACCTGAACTTCTCCCCCGAAGAAAGTTAAGTTTCATAATGTATTTACTCTCCTTTGAGCTTGGTAGCGCAGCGTCCAAATCACTGACACTGAAATACAGGGATATTGCACTTGTTAGCAGGAAGGCAAGGAATGAATGTTTTTGTGCTTAAAACTGATTATTGTCCACATTTTTGCTGGATCATCAAAATTACCTTTTCACTACTGAAGTAAAGGCTGTTCCTAAATGAATTCTAAGACACTCCCCTGTATTAAAGCCTAAAAAAAAAAAACAAGAAAATACAAATCACCAAATCTTACTCCAATGCTAGTGGCCAACAGTTAAAGAAGATAGAGTGAACATTCAAATCAGACAGAATCAGAACCCAGGAGCTTATAGCCTGTGTACATTGTAAGAAGCTCCGCTGCCGAAACAAAGCATGAGAAGGAGATAAAACAAATTTGACATTAACCAAGATTGCCCTATTTATGGTTTAGACTTGATCTGAAAGGAAAACCTCAGTTGTTCTAGTTACAATACCGGCCCTAAAATCAGCACTTTGTCTTATACTGTACATAGCATCTTTTGTACAGTTCTGGTACTCTGCAATGAAGTTTTTCGGAGGTGTGCGGTTCATGCCTTAATATTCTTTAAACAACTTTTACCGAATACAACAGGTTCTCTACTGCCAACTTCCTCTGGAGTCATAATGCGACCTGCAGACAGAAACTCAGTGACAAGTAGGTGAAGGCGAGGTAGGCTGACTGTTTCCATGACAACAGACGACACAGCTCGAAAATTTGCATAAAGATGAAAGAACGTGAAGATAAAGAACAATGTCCATGTAAGGCTGGAAAGAAACAAACATAACAAACAGCGATCAATCGCTAACTAAAAATTGGTGTTGCAAACAAAAACATTTATCTTCTAAATGGCCTTTTCAGGAAAAAGTCCCCCTTGTACCAAGATGCACAAAATTTTAAGAAGCTCAAAATATTAAGATCACAGAGGAACAAAAGAACGTGCACTTGAAAGTACTTGAGAAATAGGAAGAACAAAACAGAGATGCAGACAGCTAACAATGGCTAGAATGCAAATAGATTATGATACTGGTTCACTTGAAATGCAAGAAAGATGTTTCCAACCTTGGCTCCGATGTTTTGTAGCCACAGGTAAAGGAATACCTTGGGTGCCAGAGGGGTTTTTCCTGAAATTTTTATAACATATTAAAGCATAAAAAATAGTCTTAGTATAAAAAAAGGTAAAGATCTTTTATACTCACAGTGGATTACCTGAGACCAGTGGTGTAATAACCAGACCAGCTATAAGCGCCATCAAGTTTACTAAGGTTTCCTAAGTGGGTAAAATCAGTATTAGTAGAAACTTGGCATGTTTTATTGGAGTCTGTAAATCTGATTGGTTCTCTCACTGTTTTCTACTCACTGATAGAACATGATTGCATACGTGTTGTTCTTTTAAGGGACAATAATTATTTTTCTTGATTTTTGGACTGCAATCTTTAGAGTTCTACTAAAACAATATTAGACAACACTTGCCCTTGTTTTCTATGAGTGATGGTCAACTCGCTGCAGCTTGTTGACTTTTCACTCACAGAAAACTCAGGCGCATAGTCTAATTGTTAAATATTATTAATTGCAGGTAATACAACCACTAGAGAAAATTAGTGATTATAACAAGGAGTAAGGGAGTTTGGAAATAGCCGAAGATTTCCCATCATAACAAAATCACACATAATTCCATTGGCACTGTACATTGTCCAGATTTTTGACATCAAGAAGCTATAATACCAAGAAACAGTAAATGACAATCACACAATCACAATCTTTATTTAACGTGGTCTGCACGCTTAGCTAAAAAGCTAGTTTTCAGATGTGCCACAAAATAAAACTAGAAAAATAAAAACTTCTTGGAAGTGTATAAAAATAGATTAAGCTATAATTAAAAATAACTAAAACAAAGACAAGGTTAACTGTGACCAGAATAGGTTCCTTATCATAAAATTGCTAGGTACATGTACCCTTAATATGTAGGATCATAACTGGTGTGGAAGCAACAAGTAAAAAAAATTAATGCAATAAAGATTACCTCTGACTTAACAAGAGATTGGTGACAAGGTTTTAATATCTGGTTATTAGCTTGACCTTATTTTCGCCCACAAAAAGAATTTCACCTCACCTGGCTTCCATCTTTAGCAGCTACATCAGCCATATTGTCCCTCCTGGCTTGGTGCTGAGTCATGGCTGCTCTAGTGGCACCTCCTGCCACACCTACTATGGACTTCATGTCCCCAGGCAATTTTTTTTAAAAAAAGATAGCAGAATAAGTAACATCATCGACCTGTTTGAACTCAGTTGTTTTAGTAATAATTGAAATGTTTTTTACCTTTGATATACTAGAAACACATGCCAGAATAGTAAAGTAAGTTTTAAACAGTGGTGCCAACATCTCAACAAGTATTGAAGCATCATTCAGAATATCGGCAAACAGCCTCCATTTCTTTGCATCACAGTCTAAATTACTCCTAAGAAGACAAAGATGTACATGCCTTAACCCTCGGACGTACAAGGGGGGGGCACCCCCCCCCCCCATAAGGTTTTTTCCAAATTTTGAAAAAAGCAATTACTCTACACTGTAGAAACTTTCAGTAGCTGTTCATTCATCCTCTGTGGAAATTGTGATATGTCAACCATGTGTCCATGATATTTGACATTGCCATGGCAACGTTACAAATACTTTTTCCAGTTTTTTGAAACATTTATTAAGCATTCTGGCTTGATTTTGCATCAATTTACGTTATTTAGGGATTTTCTAAGAAAATGATGAAATCCAAGATGGCGGATCCAAGATGGCGGCTCTAATGACATCACGTGACGTCATATGACGTCACAGCCAATTAAAGTTATGTTATCATGTAGAGTAAGCTAAGGGCTTTCTTCTCAGTGCAAAATAATTTCGCTACACTTTAATATAACGAAAACTCTGGGGAGGGGTTCCATCCACCCCCCTTGTACGATGGTGGGGGTGTGAGTTTGCTTGTACGTCCGAATGTTAAAAAACTTGTAAAAAAAAAATTATTACAGTGAATCAGTCATCATAATTTTATACATCTCTTTACAAAAACTGTTTGGTTAGAGCTAAGGTAAGCAAAAGTTTTCATACCCTTGCATCCAAGCAAAAAGAATGCTTCCAACCATACCAGTACCACCTAAATAGCAAGGAAGCCAGTTAAGTAACAGCAAGGGTATTCCAATTATGGTAGGTAAAGCACCTGAACCAAAAACACAACATCATGTCCCCAACCAGTGCTAGAAAACCCAAAACATTTCATCCTTAGCTCATAGCATTTCCCAGCAGTCAAAGACTATTTATTAAATGCCTTACTTCTTAAAATCCATGTCATAGTTGCTGCAAGAGCTGTAGCCTTTTCATCTCCAACACCATAACCCTTTAACATGGCTTGGGTTGCAAGAGTACCAGTTATGGAGGAACAGAATGCCTAAAGGAAAAGATCACCCACTCAACAGTTAGGAGAAAAAATATGGCATTGATGATCAATATAAAGCCATTTTACACTGGTAGATTCACTGATCTAATTATTTAAAGTTGCTATCAAAAAGGTACCATTATATATTCACACATCAATAATGATCAAACATTTTTAGACAAAAACTGTATGAAAGCTCGGAGGGAAATGTGCAGACTATTTCTACTGCTTCTCATGATCAAAAGCTCAACTGGAGGAATCCGGCATCAATCCCTGCCTGCACTTCTCCAACTCCCTGGAGGATTCACAGTGTATAACAACCATCTTATTGCCATTAAACA
Source organism: Oculina patagonica (assembly GCF_052425735.1). NCBI lineage: Eukaryota > Metazoa > Cnidaria > Anthozoa > Scleractinia > Oculinidae > Oculina > Oculina patagonica. Next base: position 13,654,102 of record NC_135760.1, read on the forward strand.
AAACTGCAGAGAAGAAAAGGCCGGGGTGGGGGGGGGGGGGGGGTAGATAAGTCATTACCTGCATGGTATCCCATATTTGGTATTCTAAGTAGTCTTTGCTGACACTCTCTGGGTAGCCTTGTGGAAGGAAGGCAGACTGCAAAAAACATGATATAACAAAGATTTTTCACCCTAAGGCTTAAGACTTTCATGGAATTTGATTGAGTATGCCCACTGTTCCTCACTTATGTCCAGGATTAAATGGAAGAATTGTTCAATAAGTACTTAATATTTGAATTTGCTATTTTAATATTGTCTTCATATTTGACAGAAACTTGTGTTTTTTGGTTTACTTTTATCGTGGGGGGGGACAGAAGGGTTTATACCTCCCGCCTCCCGTACCTTTTACTCCCGCTTCCCGTACCTTTTACTCCCGCCTCCCGCCCCTTTCCGTAGCTGTTCTCTCCTGTTTGTTCCATGTCTATTGCGAAATATAATGAAATGTTACGAAATTTCACTCGTTTTCTCCTGGTTCCCGCCACCTTAAGAATCCCGCTTCCCGCCCTCTCTCCTCCCGCTTCCCGCCCCTTTTCTCCCGGGCTCCCGCCCCCCTGTCCCCCTCCACTTTATCAGTGAGGACACTTTGTCATGTTTAACATAATTAGCTTGCATGTCATTAGTGGTCAATCCAGGACATATCTACTGTGCCTGGAAATGACTTTCAAGGAAGCCTGGGTAAACAGATCGACAAAAATGAATCTAATCCCTACACTAAATACGTTTCACTACTTCTCAATTCCATTCCATGGAGCCCCCAGGAAAAATACCAATTTTAACTTAAACACAGTTATCCCAGGCTAAGCGAGGGGCTCCTTACCTTACCTTACAACCCAAACCATGTAATTACCTTGAAAAACTGCTTAAATGAAGAAGGGATAGTTCCTCCTCTCCTTCCTATTCTTTCTACTTTTCCATTTTCTGCAGAGAACCTGTACTTCCTCTCCAAACTCCCCGATCCGTATTTCTCTGAAGCTACTACAAACTCGTCCGCCATCTTGCCACGGTGCAATGGCAGCTACCGCTGACAGCCAGTGAGCCTGACCCAGTCCTCACTCGTTATTCAATATGGCGGATTTCATTCAAGAGACGGTTCTTTATTAGAAATATTTGTGCGACAAAACACATGTATTTTTACGTCTATAGGTCATCGACAGCCCTTCAAAGATTGTTTAAGAATATTTACCTGTCAAGAGCTAGTTATTATAGTACAATGGATCTTAAGGAGGTGGTAACAAAGCTAAACGAGTTCGCGCCTTTACAACTGGCAGAGCAGTGGGACAATGTGGGATTACTTGTGGAGCCTTCCCAGCCTCATTCTGTTAAATCAATTCTTCTGACGAACGATTTAACCGAGAGAGTGGCACAAGAAGCAGTTGACAAAGAAGTAAACATGGTTATCTCTTACCACCCTCCCATTTTTGTTCCATTAAAACGCCTCACCTCCAGCAAGTTCAAGGAGAGAATCATTGTGAAAATGATCGAGAACAGAATTGCTGTGTACTCTCCGCATACAGCTTTTGATGCTGTGAAAAATGGCGTGAACGACTGGCTTGCTTCAGGTCTGGGAAGTTCACAAGTGGAACCTCTTCAATACTCAAAAGGTCCAAGTTCCGGTTCTAGCCAGTATAAGTTAGTGACAAGTGTGTTGACCAATCAAGAGCCAGATAGAGCTACAAAGCTTCAAGACAGTCTCAAAGGGCTTGATGGAGTGGAAAAAGTTGAAGTTGATGCTATGACAAGGTTAGAAAAAATTCCCTGGAGCAGATAGGGGTGGTTATTGAGTTCAAATCAAGAAAGGAAGGATCGTGTTTAGGGACCATTCATTATTTATGCCAGGGGGTGGGCTGACAAGATTCATTATAGACAAAACCAAAACATGTTGACTCCCTTCCAAACAAAAGAAAAACATAATGACCCCCCCCCCCCCCCAAACAGGAACTAGCCTACTAACAACCAGTCTTTATTTTGTAACAAAATAGCATCCAAAAACAAACTAGTGGCGAAAACACAAGTGAAGGATCCGGAGAAAGTGACAGTGAGGAGGACATTGTTCCTCGTGTATAAATAATAATAAATAATGAATGTTCCCTTACTATGGGTAAAAAAATGCTAAAATTGCAGTCAAGGATTGACATCATAATATAAAATGTGTGTTTGACACTGACTTGCGCTAACATAAGAAACAATGTTAATAAAACTTAAAAGACGTTCCAGCCAAATAACTTCGGCCTTCATCGGTTTTTAAAAAGCTCATGGCTGTGAACCATTAGAAAGCCGTTGGCTTTTAAAACCAGATTAAGGCCGAAGTTATTTGGTCAAAACGCAGGCGGTGTTGGACACGACTCGCAAAGCATGCCGGAAGAAATTTTCAATTGCACTTATTATCGTCTGATCGCCGATCTGTAAACATCTCCTCGCGGTGCGAAGATATTCCAATGCTGAAAGAAATATCGGAGGAAATCCATATCAAATCTTTCGCGAGCCTAGTAGCACCTATAGATGATCTTAGATGCGTATTGCTGGATTCATAAAGGCGACATTTTACGGCGGAACAACTCATATTTTGGATTCGAAACATCGCGGTCCGTCGACTATTGGAAATATTATTCGATTCTAGCACGTTTGTGATCGAAGTAAACGGGCTAAAATTGAACTTATCTTTGGCGCTTTGCTTTTCAGAAATGTTGAGTAATGAATGAAGTACGTCGATGTACGGCTGGCCAATGCAGTTCGCCCTATCGTTGTTTTTGATGGATTTTCGCTCAGTTGTTTTACTTGGAGGGCCCCACGGCCGTTTTGATATATATGCCGAGTATCGGCCAAGCAAAATGATGATATAAACACTTAATATTCGCCTTCTTGAATAGATAGGTGGAACAAATGCATATTTCCAGTTCTTCGAGCGAGTTGCGCGAAGGATAAGTGGAACACATGTATATTTATCGTTCTATTAAAGCGTGCTGCGCGAAGGATAAGTGGAGTACATGCATATTTATCATTGTTTATGTTGCGCGAAGGATAAGTGGAATACGTGTATATTTTTCGTTCTTAATTAAAGCGGGTGCGCGAAGTATAAGTGGAGTACATGCAAATTTCTCGTTCTTACTAAAGCGTGTTGCGAGAATCCAATAAGTGTAATACATGTGTAAAGCATGTTGAACGAAGGATAATTATTCGTCGACTGCGGGACTGCGGGAGCATTATAGTTCAACTGCCTGTGGCTGGGCAATCGCTGCGACAAGCCGAATATCGGCCAAACAAAAGGATGATATAAACACTACAATAACAAAAATGGCAAATGAACATTATAATATAAATACACATGAACGGGAGTACCAAATTAAGCCCTTGTCCTGTAAGAACATCGACAGAAATCACACCATCAACTCCCGCAAAATGCCGCGAAATGGAAGAGAACTGAGTGACATATTAAGGAAAAAAAACCAACTTCAAGTCCAAATTTGACCGTTAAAACGGCGGGGCCCGCCCGGGCCCACCGTACTTTTCTTAAAGTTCAACTATCGAACTTAAGTTCTATGCAAAAATAATCTACAGTATTGATCCTTGTTTGTCAAGAAATGAGCAAATGTTCATCGACGTCGAACGCTTGCGCCAAACAACCCTTTACCATATAGCATGATTTCAATCGACTAGTTTTGAGAGAAAAATCGCTTTCCTTTATCCAGAACTTGATAGATGACTGGCCTACAACCATGGTCACAAGAATTGGAAAATAATCATTCACACACATTTTGCCCCTCCCCACCCCTATGCAATGTTGTTAAAAAACATTCATCTGACAGATGAAAGCGTCTTAACACTTGCCAACATTGAAAGGGGGAACGGGGGTACTGACACGTATTTAACAGTTACTATGGTGATAAATTCATGTTTTTAAGAGCGTTTCAACCAAAAATGTCCATGGTTGTAGGTATTATTCTTCCAGCTCCAATAAAATAATCCGTAACAACCGTTAAAGTTTCGACGGAATCGCACGAAAAAGATTAGACCTTCTTAAAATCCCGCGACAAAATTGTCCGCCATTGCTTCCACCGAGGTGACAAATGATTGGTCGAAAAACGTCACGTGAACCGTGTCCAACACCGCCTGGTCAAAACGTCTTTAAAGTTTTTTAACATTGTTTCTAACGTTAGCACATGTCAGTGTCAAGCACAAATTTCATATTATGATATTGCTATTGGTAGTCTCATAAATATGTCGGTTGATACATACAGTCAGTTGACATATTGACCAAATGGCCAGGCGACACTCTAATGAAGACTGACATGTAGATTCATCTTGGACTTGTTATAGTTCCTGGTATGTTGATTACAATTTCCATGATGCAGTGCAGGAACACTGCATAGAGGAAACTGTTCATTTAACATAATAGTATTATTTTTAATGTAACAAAGGTTAATTTATGTTTTTTTTATAGGCCATATGACTCAGCTGAACAGAAGATCTCAATGCATTGCTCTGAGAATGGACTTGTTAACATCCTTCAGATGCTAGCATCCCAGTATTCTGAAGCTGTCAGCAACATAGAAATGTTTCCTCTGGGACAGGTAAGCTCAAATATGACAGCTTTTAATTGTTTTTACCCAGCATGACTTAACAACAAATTTTTTATGTTTAAAATCTGTGAACATATTTTACTGTAATGTCATTGCTGTCCAAGAAGTTTTTGTTAGCTACATAAAAGTTGCAGAATTTGTTCCATTTCATACTATTTTAAAATGAACTTTGAAGTTACACATCTTCCATTTGAAAATTACTTGTTTTTAGATTCCAATTTTGGGTACTGATCAAGGACGGCTTTGCACCCTACATTCGCCAGTTACTCTGTCAGAGTTGATAAACCGCATCAAAAGCCACCTTAACCTCAAGCACGTCCGTCTTGCTGTGTCACATACATCTAAACAAGAAAACCCACTGCAAAGTCATGTTCAAACTGTTGCATTGTGCGCTGGGTCTGGAGCAAGTGTGCTGCGCGGGATAAAAGCTCATGTGTATTTGACAGGAGAGATGTCACATCATGAAGTACTTGATGCAGTCTCACATGGAGCACATGTGATTTTATGTGAACACAGCAACACAGAACGGGGATTCCTGACGGAATTTAAGAGCAAGTTGAATGTCTTGTTAGAAGAAAAAGTTGATGTCTTAGTATCTTCATGTGATGCAGACCCACTTCAAGTGATATAGTGAACTGTTTGGACATATCAGGGAAATGTCCTTGGAGAAAGCCAGCGCTTCCATTTTATTGTATTGAAATGAGATGTACATGTAGTTGTAAGGAATAATATAATACGATAGGACGAGCTTAATTAAAATTAAGTTTCCAAGCCAAATACAATACAATAAACTTTATTTCACCTCGAATTTAAAGTAGCAAGATTGCTAATATCTTCGAGAAAATAAATAAATGAATGAATACAATAAGAAGAGTATGGAAAAATAAAATAAGTATAAAATAATAAAATAAGTATAAAAGACTGTGAAAAAAAAATAATGGGCAGGTGGGAAAAGCGAAGTTTAGAGTTCCACTCATATCCCTTGATTTGTCCTTACTGATTCCACCACCTTCTTTCTACCCAAAAGATTTTTTTGCCGAGAACACTCGCACTTTCTTTTTAATTTCTCGCGATCCCAACAATCCGAAAACATTCGGAAAATCGCCACCTTCTTGTCGTTTTGACTTTAATATTAAAGTGAAAACATTTTGCCCCGTGAAGAAACAACATACAGTTCACAACTTTGTGCTGAGTAAATTTCCCTTCCAGTTAACTCTGAACTGACCTCTGGAAACCCAGCCCGGCGCCATGTTTCAGGGCCACAAGAACTTTCGAGTTCTTGGTATCCGCGTGTTTTGTTAAAGCGCTGTTTCCTTTTACGAAGTCGTAAATCTGCCAAATTAATTAGAACAAGGGAGCACTTTGTTAGCACACCACCAGTCGATTGGCCTAATTAAAAAGAAAAACAATTTAAGGCATAGAACAGAAGACTGGCTGTCTGTTGCTGAGATGATATGGCTAATTTGCTCATACCGCCACGCTGTACAACACGAGGCAACTAATGTACGTAAAACAGGTTGTTTTCAAACTTGTAGCGCTGTTTTGTAAACACGTGCTTTAATTCCTCCTTGATGTTCTTCAAATTGTTTTCCAAATTGTCGAGGAAGCCAATTTTGTTTCTGAGAAGCAGAAAAATGTTTCTGATTTTTTTTTTCAGAAACATTTAGCTTCCTCAACAAATTCCCGCCCGTTTTGTGTACACCCAAGCAACCATTTAGTCGACTTTAGGGAAACAATCAAGTGCCTCAATCCAACTAGAAAGTGAAAAAGTATTTTCCTTTAGCTATATGAGGTGACATGAAAAGAAGAAAGCTCAGTTCAATTAAATTACAATTGGCGATGGACTAGCAGCCCATCCAGGGGAAAAGAAATACTCCTAGTTGCTTGATGTTACAGAAACCTGGAAAAGCTTTGGCCTGATGAGCCACTAGGTAATGCAGACTTATATGAAGTTACATATGAAAGGAAGGAAACTCAGCCCCAAATTACAGTTGTTTTCTCGCTATATTTATTGTTACTCTTCCTTTATGTGTACGGCATGCACGCGTTTTTGATTGCCTCATAAACTTCTTCTACACGTGGCAGCAGGTATAGGACCTGCAGGGGCGGATCCAGGATTTTTCAAAGGGGGGTGGCTGTTTACCAATATTTTTTTCGGGGGGGGGGGGGGTGGGCTTTTAGGCAGTTTTTTAAAAGTGAAAGTGCAAATGAGTTTGGATGTGAGGCCCATATTTAATGGAGCCGAAGGCTCCATTCACCTAGGGGGGTCTGGGGGCATGGTCCCTCAGAACATTTTGAAAAGTTGAAGCCTCTTAGACGTGATTTCCGCGATTCTGAGCAGCTTTATACAGCTGTCAATTAAGTTATTAAACCACTGTTTTTCCTTGATAATTTGGCAAAATATTCTTTCTTCAACTTACCTTGAGTTATATTTCGGAGAAAAAGTCTAGTTCTTATGAAATGAATAGTGATTGAAATTTTAAGTTGACAGGCCACGAACTTACAGCAAAAAACAGATATGCGTTTTTTGCTCACCCACATGCGTGAAAATTTTAGCCCTTGGCAAAGTGGCCTGGAGACAACTTTGGCGACTTTGCTTGTTTGTGAAATCGCTTCAATGCGAAAAAACGGTACGAACACTCGCTAAAAAAGATGTAAATGGAGAAGAAAATCATTCCAGCAAGGCTAAAACAACTCTCGAAATTAAAGAGGAATCTAATTTTTTCAAATTATACACACATGTTTTGTTACATTAAGCCAGAAGTTCGTAAAACAGGCTGTCGAAAATCTCCTATTTTGGAAAAATGGCCTTTCTTAACTTTGAACGGCCGTCTGACTATGAAAGGTGGATGTACATTGTCCTTATTTTCTATTTTAATATGTTTATTTTCATTTTTCTGGTGGATCAAGGGGGGTGGCTAGCCACCCAATCCACCCCCCCTGGATCCGCCCCTGGACCTGTTACATGTGAAAATAACGCGTGCACCGAGTGTGTTACCGCCTCGGCACAATTCCTTTGATCGGGCAAAAGTTTGTACAAAACAACTATTTTAAATTTTATAGCTGTCTGTATGAAAAATTTAATAGCTACAGCTACAGCATCGCGGGCATTGAGTGCTTACTGTTGTATTCGTGATCAGGATTGGCCATATTCTAAAAACAGGTTTTAAAATTGGTTTAAAATTTAAATTCTGTATCTTTAGGAAAACAAGGCCAGGGGAATAGTAAATGATCGTTCTAACGTTGCACTGCTGAATCCATGGACTTTTTTTACATTCCGGACAAACCGAACCTCGGATTGTAGCCGAAACTCATCAGTTGTGATGAAATTTGCAACAATCATACTTTACCCACGGACTGCCTCTTGATATTTTCACGCTGTTGTACTCGAGAAATGTTCACAGAAATTTCAGTGAATTTATTAGCATTACAAACTTCTGGTTTAATCATATTTCTTTTTGTGAATCGGCCATTTTCGAAACTAAGTAAACAGACGCTAATAGAACCTTTATATTCCAAAATCCAAAACAATATTTTTTGTTTGACCACGAATTCTCTAGAGGGCAATCAGAACTTTACCTTGATCACCTTGGCTGGAGTATACTTTTCGAAAAAAGAAGCAGTTCAGTTTTAACAGTTAAAAAATTTGCCTCCAGTGATCAGAATAAATCTGAAGTAGCAAATTTAAGACAGACGATAAACGTTGTGTCAGTCAGTTTTGGTATTATCTGAACGGCCAAGATGAATAATAGAAACGACACTGAAATTTGAAAACAGAGATGCACTGAAGGGTTTTTAATATGAAGAAATGTTTCAACACTGTTAAAAAAGCTTGTCCACGTGGCTTAATTAGATGTTTTACCAGCTATTTAACAAGTTTTTAAACGAGAGAATAGAGAGTTGTAATGGTTGCCGAGCACGTGACTAAGTAGGGCTGAAAATGGCACGCTTGTACCTGCAGAAAACACACAAAGACAATTGTTTTCTTTTGTTCTGTTTCTTTTTGAGTGTTTGTTGTCAGTTCAGTAATTACACTGAAGGAATTTAAACCCCTCTGGTCCGGGCAAAAAGTTCATTTGGAGCTTGGCCGTCCATAGACGAACTGCTCGATTTAGAAAATAGAGTTTTGCTGCTAAAATGGTTTTCCCTGAAGTAGAATTTCAGACTGGAGGAAGGTATTTCGCAAGGTATGCGTTATTTTATGTAATTAGTGATTTGTCATTTGTAAACTTTCCCCCGTGTTCCTGTATACAAAGTAAACTATTTCTGTGTTACATGTACTACAACGAAAATTGACTTGATTTTGCTGACATTTGAAAGAGACGTCTTTATGCGATTTATGATTAATTCCTTTTGATTACTTTTTTTTTGTTCCTTAAGAGAGTTTACGATTAGCAAATGGTTATGTTTGGTGTTCGGTGTTAGTCTAAAGCGCGTGGAAAATTGAAAGAAATTTGCAATTTTAATTTAATTAATTTGCATAAAAATGCCAAATCACGTGCTCGACAACAAACTGTTTGCCATAACAACAAAATGGCGACCGGGAATACAACACGCTTTCGTCACAAGCGGATTGTATTTATCCAGATGACGATGATCTTTGAGTAAACTGTGAACGCCATGCAGCTAGTGAAGAGATTTAAATTAGTCAATAGCATCAGTGGTCCAAAGACAACACTTTATAATTGAATTTGTATCCATTTTAAATCGTAAGCTTGTTTCACAGGACAGAGGAGTTCGTGATGTCAAGAAACGGAAAGATTCATCCGGCGGTCAGCAATGATTACGCTCATCGCCGTGATGTTATGGAGATGAACAGAGTGAATCACGTAGCGAAGTCAAGGAGAGTATCGACGGATAACTGGCAGAAAATGACTAAAGAAGTCATGGCGGTGTCAAAATGGAAAGATTACATTCGTTCCATGAGGGGATCTCAGAAGGAAAACTCTTCCGGACTGAATAACACCAGAGTGGGACTCTACTCACGATCAGCTTCGGTCAAGGAAAGAGAAACGACTTGTGTACTGGATAGCGATGTGGAGGATTTAGGAAATGAAAGGCTAGCTATGTATGATACGAATGCGTATATGAAACCCATGCCAGCAGTGAATTCAGGAGAACCTATTCATCCTGCACTCGCAGCTAGCAGAGCGATGATTATCTACTTCGCCAAGCTAGCAAGAGCAAGTCTAGAGCAGGAACAAGAGCTTGATTTCGACTTTGTTGAGGGTCTTATTGGAGAAGGCGCCGATATTAACTTTGTTGATCGGCATGGGCAGACCGTGCTGCACGAAGTCGCTCGCATCTGGCACGTGGATGTTGCCAAGTTTATTTTGGAAAACGGCGGTGACGTGAACAAGAAGGATGAGTATGGACGCACACCACTACACCTTGCTGCAGCAGTTGATTACCCTGAAATGGTGGAGTTTCTAGTCAGCAACAAAGGTTAGTTCAAATGGTGTGATTGTCTTATCAATTACTTTTACTTTTAGTAATCAATGGAACAACTTCATTGATCGATATTTAATAGACTTGTTAATTTAATTTGTCTAAGAAACGCGTTGAAGGCTTCACTCAGGCCAACATACTAACTATGGGTCAACTGGCCAGCAGTGTCACTGCTACTTATTTGTATCCCATCACTGGAAGTTGCAAAACGTAGTAAAACTGTGACCACCATGTCTCCCAAAAGGTTACAAAATAACATAGTGCTCATTACTGTGAGGCATAGTGTACTGTTAAGCCCTCGTCAAACCAGAACTCAAGTAGTCGTCAGTTGAACTTGCGTACAGACTTGCGTTGGCTGGCCAAACTGACTCGCAAGTTTACTCGCAAGTGCATGCAAGTTGTCAAAAAAAACCATTTCAATGCTACCTCACATGCTGCAATTCAGTACTTGAAGTTAGCAGCAAAACTTGCGTTGACTTGCATTGGGTGGCCAAACGGTGAAAAACTTGGGTTGACTTGCGTGCAAATTTGAAGTCGACCAGGGTGAACGCAAGTCATTGTAAGTCAACGCAAGCGCGTGCAAATCCTGGCCAAACAGAGACGCAAGTGGACACAAGTTTTCAACTTGCATCTACTTGCATCTCCGTTTGGCCGCCCAGGACTTTAGTAATGATAAGTAGTGATAAGTGGAATGCATGGACTCTGAATTGATTGGTCCAAGATGTTGGCTGGGGATATTCTGTTGTGTTCTTGGGCTAGACACTTCACTCTCACAGTGCCTCTCACCATCAAGGAGTAAAACAGGTTCCAGGGAACTGTCATGGAAACCTGACAGAATGGGTAACCTCCAGAAGTGAGCTAGCATTTAACTCAGGAGGGGAAGGAGGTGGAAGCAATGCATAATCCATAAATTATCCATACCTCCCTCCCGATTTTTCTTAAGTCCCCCCCACCTCTCTGAAAATTCCAATAAAGCTTCATACATTTTCTTTAAAGTTATTCGTCTATGAGACCCCCCACCTGCAGGAAATTCCAATCCCTTTTGTGGGGGAGTATGGACATTCTTTGGAACCAGAAGTAACTCATTTAATTATTGTTGTATTTTCCAACAGCTGACCTTCATGCATGTACAACAGGAGAGCATCAAACACCCACACACTATGCAGCTAAGAATGATGCAGCTAAAGCTCTCAAGGTTCTTCTAAAGCTGGGTGGGAGGATATATGATAGAGACTACAAAGATCGAACTCCTTTGCAAGTTGCAGCTGAGTTAGGTAGGGTCATTTATTGGATTCAACTTCACCTTCACCTATTTCTTTACCTATTTCTATTTCTTGTGTGACTAGTGTCACACAATGGCTCCCTATATATATGTGATTGGAGAGGGGGGGCACTCAAAAAAGGTTTGCGTATACCGGGAGACTCCACCCCAAGGTTCAACCCCTTACCCTTTTACATTTTGAAAGAAAAGGTACCCCTTTCTTCATGACATGACATAACATATACCTAAAACAGGAAGTCTTATTGTCATTTTCATGTAGTATTCAATAAATTAAAATAATATGGCCATAAGGTGCATCTGTTCAAAATATTTTCATTAAAGGCCCTCTTAAATGACGGCTTTCCCTTCCCTTTCATATACCTTAACTTTTGAAATCCTTACCCTTTTAAATACCTGAAGCATGTAAAAGGTACCCCTTTCAGGCAGAGCCTCCCCATATAGGCCATTAGAGGGAGTACCCCCCCCCTCCCTGGGTTTGTGGTATTGTGCTTATAATAATACTCAACTTTTAGTAAGTCTATGATTTTTATTTTCATTAGTTCAGCATGGACAAAGCCAATAATAGACACCTCGAGTAGGCAGAAACTTTCTGTAAGCAGACTCAGTCATTGTCCCAACCACACACAGACACTAAATTTTATTACCCCCCCCCCCCCTCCTTAGGGATGATATTGGACACCTTTTCTGGTCCAATGGGTTTCTAATTAGGGGAGGTTTGATGGTAGCTACATGTACCATTTATATGTAGATCGGGTGTAGTTGGGAGGTTGAGAGGTAAAAAAATTCTCCACCCATTTTGAGGAGCTTTACTGTGCATACATTGTCACTTTCCCCAGCGTTCATTCAAATCATTTTTTATCATTTTTGCACAAGTCCAGTTATAAAAAAACAAAGCTGAAATCATAGCATATCTAACCCACCTGAGGCTTTTGCCGATTCCCGCTTGTAATATATTCAGGGAGTAAACTTTTAAAGAGATAATACTTACAGACCTAGTAACTTAATTTTTATTTCCAGATCGGTCCGAGACAGCCAAATATTTAATAGACCAAGGCGCTCCTGCAGGTGTACAGGACTGTGCAGGCAGCTCAGTAATGTCTTTCATGATCTCCAAGATGCCTCCCGTGGCTAAAGAAGCTTTAGACCAGTTCCACAGCACAGACCGGGGAAACCGTAGACAGTACTTCTACCTCAACCATTTGGAGCCTGCCCTGCCTAACGATAAAGGCAAGTATGATTCGTGTGTCAGATCTCCTCTACACTGCGTCGTGCATTATAAACAAATGGACATTATTATGCATCCGGTGTTTAAACGACTGCTTGATGTGAAGTGGGAACGATTTGGTTGGCGCGGAACAGTTAAGAATATCTGCATACACGCGTTTTTTGTGCTACTTTGGACGGCACTTGGGGTTACGCTTCATGTCGGAGACGCTGATTATTACAACCCACCTAATGTCTACTGGTGGCGCATTGTTTTAGAGACTTTGGCGTGTTTGATGACTTTGTACTTTATTTGCTTGGAATTCTTTGAGATCGGTGCATCGAAAAAGGCGCATCAAAAGTGGAAGAGTTGGAGAATCAGTGAGATTGATAGAGACCTTCAGTTCTGTCACCCGCGATGGCCAGAGGAGAGAAAATACCTTGAAATGGAACGGAAAGAGGTCGTTGATTCGGGAATTTCTTACTTCAATGATTCGTGGAATTATTTTGACTGGGTAACATACGGCTGGATTCTCGGCATAATAGTGACTCGGCTTTTTGCAGTTGTACTTGACAATGACGTGGCACGCTCGCTGCACCCCAAAGTGTTTGCGATCGCGTTGATTTTCATTTGGCTTCGACTGATGAAAGTCTTCCGCGGCTTTACCACATTAGGGCCATTCATTGTCATGATCGGACATATCATTGACGATACTCTCAAGTTTGGATTTCTTTATTTTGAAATTTACGTACCGTATGTCTGTGCGTTCTGGATCATATTTGGAGGCAAAAAGAACGCTGAGATCATGAGAGAAAATGAGCAAGACAGCAGTGGCTGGGAGCACTTTAACGACCTCATGTACTCGGTGTGGCAGTTGACAGTCGTAGGGAATTATCCCTGGGATTCCCTGCTCGTAGTGGATCGACTCATGGCTCAAATTCTCTGTGGAACTTACTTAGGGTTGTCAGCTATTGTGATGTTAAATCTGTTCATTGCTCTCATGTCTGACACGTTTCAGCGTGTTTATGATAACGCCAAGGCGAACGCGGCCATGCAGCGTGCAAGCATGATCCTGAACATGGAGGAGAACATGGGGGATAAGAGTCGAGAGAGACAGAGAAGATACATTCACGAAAAACTCGCTCCAGAGGTAAAGTATCCTATCCCTACTTAATAGAGAAATCATTCAGCCGCTAAACTTTATTTTAACTTGCGTAGAAGGAGAAGAAGTAAGTGTAGTTCCGCACTATGTGTGGCACGCGCGCGTAACCCCTGCCCCAAAACTCGCACTTCTCAGTATGCCCTTACACTTACTTATTTATACGCGAAAAAGATCTCTTTTCCCAGCAATAACTTTTGCGTTCCACTGATGAACCTCTGGGCTTGCCTTTTGGGATCTGAACAGCCTTTACCTTTGAAGGAAATTTACCCAAACGCGTTAACTTTATCGTTGAAAAAATGCCCGCCTTTGCCGTAGTGCGACTGTGCCGCCCGACTTGAATTTTAATTGGTCTTCCTTTTATCACAAGAACTTCAAGCAGTTTGTAACCGTGCGGTTAATGTTTGATCACCTCTTTCAGTTCTTTGGCTAAAAAGGCACGGCGCTGAACAGTGAAAAATCTTTAGAAAAGCAGTCATTTGAGAAACACACAAGTCATGTTTGCGTGAGTCACGGAGTGTGCGTGAATGAATTTCATGCGTGAACATGAATTTCCTTCACCGCGTCATCTCTTGCTTTAAACGACCTGCCTGGCCGGATAAATTCCTGCTTACGCATGCAAATATTTATTTTGTTCCGAATGTTCAATAAAATAAACCCAAACCAGTTCATGAATGGCATTAAAAAGAAGTCCATTTCACGCCAAAATAAAGAGTAGACTAAGTCCATTCCGTCGTATTTCTCCGTTTAGCGTCGTCCGACGATCTTTTGCAAGTATAAGGGACTGGTCAATAAGTATCAGGGGGGGTGGGCCGGAGCAATTGGAAAAGTGGTGGCTCAAAAATTTGTGACCCACCCCTTCCGTCTGGCTCAAAACCGACTAACCCACCCCTGACAGGGGGTTGAAAATTACATGACCCACCCCCTTTGCTAAAAAAAAATCAGGGGACCTATCATTTCTTTATCATCTGTTAGGGGTTGGAGATTTTTTATTTGACTTCAGCTTTTTAAGTGAAATTCCCTACATAGACATTTTCCCTGATGAACACTGCTGTTCCATGTACGTCTTTTTTCCATTTCTTGACACACCAAAGAAGGATGAATTTATCACTTCTCATACTAGCCTTTTGTAAGTTTTCCACATATTTGTGTGTAAAGTCCATGGGGAAATTTAGACACAAACATATGCAAAAAACTGAATCAGTATATGATATTAATTCATAATCAATAAATTATTATATATTGAAGAGTTCATATTTTTATACAGAAATTAATAACATAAATAAAATACAACCACTGTCCATCATTCATATTTGCGAATATTAGCCCGAGGTCTTGACAGTACGGTCCCGAGCAAGCTTGGTTAATAAGAGATTTATTACACGACTAGAAACTTTGTGTAGTGGGAATTGCTACCCGGTAGATGTTGTGGAAAACAATGTGCAGCAGAACTTTTACGCTCGCTATTTATTTCTGTGTTTAAGGTCATTTCATTTTCAAAGCAATAAAAACTCCGAAAAAATCTTGCAAAAAAATCTAGCAAAAATCTTGCGCTAAATCGCGAGGGAATTAGCGCGGGATCATCCGGGACAAAACCCGGTCCGATACTTGGAAAATATCGGCCCTCGCGGGACCGGAAATTAAGTAATCTGATTGACTGATTTAGTTATTAGCCCTCGGACCACCTTAGTTGTGTAATAAAAGAGTTTACTGGTATTTAAAGGCCTAAAGCCCAGCGTGAATCTATGCAGGTTGAAGAGAGTCAGGTAAAACTAATGATATGATTACAAGCCATCTAGGGGGGTCAGGGGGTATGCTCCCCCGGGAAAATTTTATATTTGGGCCTTTTGAAATCGCTAGAAATTCATTTAAAACTGCTTACATGGAGAAATTTATCAATTTTATATACTGATGAATACAACTTTTCTTGGAACTATAACAGTTAAAAGTAAGTGAATAAATAAGATGACCCACCCCCTACGTGTAGATCAAAATTACATAACCCACCCCTTTTCGAGGGCTCAAAAACTGATGACCCACCCCCTTTCTGCTCCGGCCCACCCCCCCCCCCCCCCCCCCCGTGTACTTATTGACCAGTCCCTAAATAGAGCAAACCTGACTGCGTGATTCAGAAGGTAATTCCCCTGGCGCGATGACGTGTATTCCGTGCCTTGACACATTCTTGCTAAGCTTGCAATTTTCGTTTCGATTCCCACTGAAAATAAACTCAAAGCAAAAATTGGAATATTTTCCAATATTCAACATGTTCCGGGTAAATTGTACGACTTGTACTCGCTCCGAGCCAAACGTCTGAATAACACAAAAATAAATATTTGACACAAACAGGACGCAGAGTATTCGTAAATATTTTTAAAATAGGTGAATGTTTATTTTAATATAGCTACAGGCGAGCGATCGCGTGGCATAGGTCTGACGTAGTGCTAGTTTTAAATAGCTTGGACATGTCCAAGCGGTCTTTGGTTTCGCTATGTGATTATTCAGTCCTCTCTTCTGGTAGAACACTCGAATGACACAAAAACATACATTTCCGTCTAAATAGAGAGCAGAGTGTTCATGTTAAACGAGTGATCGCTAGTAAACATCAAACCTTGCGTGACCGTTATCAAGGTGCCGGCTGGGCCGCGGGGCTCTGGAACGATTTACCCATTCTCGTCCCCATAGCCCTTTCGTTTCTCTTAGCCGGCTAGGCCTTGGCACGAGGAAACAAAGGACTCTGGGGACAGAGGATTTCAAGTCCTAGATTCTAGGACTTCCGGTCTTCATGTATGCAGTCATGACGTTTCAAAAGAATGTATGAGAGAGTCGTTACGTTTTCGACTTCCGTTTAGGAATTCTTTGTTCCAAGCAGCCAATCAAAAAAATTCGAATTAATTCAAAAATCCTATGTCCCCAGAGCCCTCCGTTTTCTCGTGCCAAGCCGGCTAAGAGAAACGAAAGGGCTATGGGGACGAGAATGCGATTTACCGACAAAAAAATAAAAACGACAAAAAACGAAAAAAAAAACGCCGGCCAGATTATGAACCGGCTTTGCACGGTTAATTAGGGATGGAACTGAATGGTTTTGGTTCAAATTCATCGCTCAGTCAGAGTGATGACAACTGCAGTTGCTTAAAAACTTATTAAATTTTTATTTTTGATTTGACAGGAAATGTACTACGATGATGACTCCACGCAGCCAGGCTCTGGGACTCTAGAGCGCATGACACATCAGATCAAAGACGTCGTTGATGAGGTTTACGAAATGCTGCAAGGAAAGAGCAATGGGACGGGCAAGACTGACAAGAACCTGGGGCGAGAAATTGAAAGGTAAATACTGAATTAAATACAATACGGTCTATACTTAAACGATCAGAGCGCGAAGCGCCGCGAATCTGCCAAACCAGAAACAAGAAGCGAACGGCTTGAAGAAAATCTAGATAGCGTTGGATACTGCATGAATGCATACTTACCCGCTTAAAGAGAGCTTGTGGTCATGTCTCCTCTTTGGCAGAACAGAAATTGCAATCCAGAAGTGAGTGGTATTAGCAGCCATTTTTTCTGTGGCAGCAGGGCCGTAGCTCGCAAGAGGCAAGACAAGGCAAGTTAGATTATAACCCAAAATTAAAAAAAAAAAATGCGTTGCGGTTGGAAAATAATCCCCAGTTGAACATGAATGATTTTTCTGAAGAAATATTTCCTGAAAAATGCTGAAAAAGTGTCTCAGAGGTTCTCGATTTCAAAATTGTCTTTCCCGGCCCCGCTAGTGGCTCGTGATTGCGACCTCACAACTTTTGCCTCGTCTATGTCAAAGTCTAGTTACGGTCCTGGGTAGCTTATGGTATTGGAAATTGAACGATGAAAAAGATTTGCGATTCCCATTATTTTTATTCTCCCTTCTCGCTCAACTCCCTTCGCTCACTAAAAATGCCGCTAACATGACTGCCTGCGTAGCCAATCATTCGACTGGTGGAGACTACCATCTTTTCTTAGCTTTTGATGCTGATTTTTTTTATCCATAAATAAAATTTTCGGGGTAAACACTATTTCTTAAGAATTCTCTTTGTAATCCTTTGGTGATTTATTTACATCTTTTTTTGCCTTTCTCTACCAGATTACGAAATGACCTCGCAGAAGTATCCAATCGCCATGAGCAGACTGTGAAAGAAATGAGAAACGAAGTGGCAGAAATGAAAGCTCTGTTAATTCGTGTTTTACAGCACGGCTCCGTTCCATCGCTACCCTCTGTAAGATCTCTTCAAGATCAACATCAGTCCCCGGAACATCTAACCACGAACGAGACACGAACTCCTTCAAAACGATCGGCGAGCAATCGGTCACGCCGAAAGAAACATCGGCGACAACTCAGCTACCCGAGTGACGACGAAGTTGATCACGTGAATTACCAGGGATTACCACTGGCCGATGATACTGAAGGCGATTCAAATGAGTTGCCCAGTGTTCGAGTGCTGGTTTCACGAGCTGCGAGTAACAAAAAGAAAAGAGAAGATCACGATCACACTTGATAATACATAGATTAGCATAGAGACAAACACATGCCAAGCTTCAAATAAGAAGCGACAAGGAAGCTGCATAAAGTTGACATTACTGAGTAGGCAGTTGAGTTTCAGAGACAAGTGATCATTATCATCATCCATTTCTCTCCAGAATGTGGAGAGTTGGTCGTAATGTACATGTATAGACTTAATTAACCTAAAGTAAATTCGTGGAAAGGCAAAGCAACTTTAGTGAATACAGCGTAACCTCGAATATAAAGAACATATGCGAGTGAGTACGATAAACAAATTAAATCTGGCGGCCGTTTTGTTTGTCTTTGATCCTAATCACAAATCGAATTGTAAATTCGCCGTGATATCAGTACATACGGATACAGTGCACCTCTTACTCCAGACGTGTTTTAGTGTTGCCCACATAGGTGCACTTAACACTTATGTTGAGAGAAATGTGATCGAGTTGTTATGGGCAGCGTTTTGCTCTTAGACAGAAAATTTTGGTTACTGAAAAGAAAAGAAAATATTCATCACCGTGACGAGTCTCGCGTGTAGCATATTATGGAATATCCCACTTGTCACTTGTATTTTCTTCGTATACACACTCACCTAAAGGCTCGTGTGTATACCGAGAAAATACAAGTGACTCGTGGAATATTCCATAGTACACCACTCGAAAGCGTTGCATAACTAGTATTTAGCATGTTAGATTTTATATTCACAAACATAGTTTATACGCGCTTTATGGTATGCTTATTCCGCCAAGATTACATACGAGGAAATCACACTACTAAGTTATAAATAACAGCGATGTACGTATAAACTACGTACGATATCTAAATAGAAATACATATATTTTTTAAACTAAGTTAATTGTGTAACAAAGGAAATGTTTTCATGTATTTTTTAACCAGGAAAGCATAAAGTTAAAGTTTAAAGGATAGTTGTGTGTATTTATTTTTGCAAACACGAGTATAACCCAAGTGAATTATTTTACCCAAGTAAATTATTTTATTTTTTATTCTTTTAGCGTGTAAAATTACATTAATTTATGGTAGATGTTTTCTGTTGTAGCACTTTGATGGTAATACTATTGGAATTACTATGAGAAATGGTAAAAAAATGAAATAAAAAGGATTTTTAAAGAAAAAGAGGACTTGTTGTCTATTTCTCTCGTGACTACAGGACACAACAGTAGCTAACAGTTTTCGAACGGTAACTTTTCTCTTGGGGTTGGGTGCTTTTCACTATCAGTTTGTATTGCCGTACGTAATACATCCCTTGGAAGTCTTGTAACGCAAAAGATCGGCTGTATTGTGTCGCGGAAAAAACGAAAAAATTACCTTTTCAACTCTTCTTTTTTTTTATAAGAACCTTTTTACCTTTTTTGTTAGAACGTCTAGGCTTTAAGAACATCCTTAGAACATGCCCAAGGCTGAAATTTGGTTAAGAACAAATTTTATTTCCTATTTTTTGTTATTGACATACGAAATGAATACATCTTCATTCAAATCCTGACCAGTAACCAACAATGTCATCACTCATAGTTGGATTGAACATGTACATAAGTTAGGTTAGGAATAAATTAACTGCAATACCACTTTGTTTTTAAAATTTAAAAAATAGAACATTTTAGGCTAAAAATCTTGGAAAAAGTTAAGAACGTTCAGCCTCGGCCGAAAAATGCACACGTTCTTCGTTGGCACAGGTAGCTCGTTCAAACCAGTCTATATATAAAAAAAAGAGTGTATGTAATTATATCGCGGCCGATTATTCAATTTGCAACCAGTTTTTTTTATAAGACCTTATAAGTCTGTCTATTCAGGCTATCCCCAAACAGTCAGTTTTGCACCTCAGCTCCTAGTAAACCAGAAAATAATAATCTTACCGACACCTACCCTACGATCAGACGTTCTTTTTTTGCAGATTAACCAACACCCGACTGAATATAGCCTCTACGCAAAAGCTCTTTCTGCTCTTCACGCGTTCCTTGGGAGGGCGTGATGAGCACAAAGGGCGCCCGCGTAAGAGGCTAGAGTGGGAGCCCAGACAGAGTTAACCTGCAATCAAACGTTCTATTTTCGCGGAGGGAGGGGAAAGAACGCCTGACACAATTACTTGTCAAGTAGTCTGTAAAAGAACGCCTCAGTCGCAGGTTAAGACAGAGCACCCAGGGACGGCGGAGCAGTTTTCCAGGTGGGGGGGGGGAGGGGCTGACTAGTGACTTTAAGTGGGGGGGGCTTAAAAGAGTCTTCTCTTAATAAGTCTTTATTTTTTCGGAAAAAGTGGGGGGGGGGGGCTAAAGCCCCCACCAGCCCCCCCGGCTCCGCCGTCCTTACCCCTTATTCTCTCTGCGCACGTGTACTTGCACGTGCTTTGGGGTCAAGAATGCTTCGCTTGCAAGATATTTAAAATTTCATTTGAAAATTCCACTAATGATGCATGTTCTGCAACGATTCGTGTAGTGTCTCTTATTGGTTTTGAATTTTCAAGACTGTTTACAGCATTTCCACATTTTCTCCATAGTCAGGTGCCCAGGAGTCCAAAATGTGACACCCACGGGCATTTTTGTCTGATTTTTGGCAACATAGCCATTTGTACTAAATCGAGTACGCTGATTTCGAAAATCAATGTTGCCAAGCTTAATTCTTGCGTTAAGATGATGTTTTGATGCATTTGACGTCATGGTCCAAATAAGGAATTTTCTTTCCTTTAGCTATTTTAAGCATAATTCATCCAGAAGTTCGTTTAAAACATTATTAGTATACTGTAAAATGATTTTAAGAATTTGTCTGATAGTTTTTATACCGTTTCTATGAATATCAAGCCGTCTTGTGGGAATTGACCACGCCCTCTCATAAAAAATCACTTTATCACGGGTATAGTGTTAACATTTTGTTTAAAAATGAATGTGAGTCTTGTATTAATAAAAAGTAGTAATTGAATTGCTCCACAAACATCAGCGATGTTTGACATACACCATAACGACTGCTTTTATCCACAAAGAGAGTGGCAAGGAGAGACAGAAGCAAGATAATGAAGCTGAGAATTCTGTACATTCCACACAACAAAATCCGGGTTGTTCTTGTCACGGACAAATGAGACATTGCAAAAAAATGTCTAGAAAGATCTCGTGACTCTAGAAATAAAACAAGATCTTTCGATTGGACAGACTCAGCTTGAACGATTCGTGGAATGGAGGCTACTATCTTCAGACAGAGAGGAAGAACGGGAACGGGAAGAAGGGATGGAAGACAAACTTTCGTGACCCTGTTCGCAAGAATAATCCACCTCTATTTGCCAGCCTTTATGAAGTTAAAAGTGCTGCAACTAGCCGCAAAAAGAGAAAGACTTTAAATTTGCATGGAAACCAGAGTATTCTATGTTGTCTAGTCACGGTGTATGAAGGCAGGCGCGAGATAAACATGCAAGCCATATTGTAGCATCTGAGGTATAATGCCGGTGCCACTGTTTCTCGCAGAAATGAACCCCACAAGTGTGAAACAAGTCAATTTTAGAAGACGTTCTCAGAAGAAAAGGTCAAGTGCCTAGAGTCAGTTTGTTCTTCGATGGCTTCGCCCTGGTGGCAGCATACTAATTATGGTGGCAGCTATTGGCAAACCAAAAAATGCAAATGCTTTCGGTGGGTTTGCGAAATGTTACGTAAACACTGTTTTACGGAAAGGTCCTAGATACCAGAGGATTGATGTGTTACTCGATGGGAGGCACTCCATAAAAGCAACGACAAGAAGTCGACGCTCCGAGAACACGGCGCGGCCTGTGAGCAGAGTCATTGAAGTACGTAAGAGAGGTTCAGTTGCGGCCGATGAAGTGGCGAGCATTTTTGGCACTAGGAGACAACAAAGCGGACTTTGCACGGATTCTCTCAGATGAACTTATCTCGCAGGCACTGACTCTGCAATCGAAGTATATCTGGTGGTTTTTCATACGAAGTGGATTCTGCTCAGATTCTGGCCTAGATGTAGCCTTTTTGAGATCCAGCCAAGAGGAAGCCGATACGAAGTTTGTTCGTTATGCAGTCAGTCATAGCGGGCATGTCGACAACATTATAGTTTCCACTCGAGGCACATACTTGCTGTTACTTCTCCTGGCACATCGATCGCACTAAGCTCTCGTCAACAGTGTGGATATGGGCAGGAACTTCAGAGAATCTAACGTAAATAACTTTAGAGGATGTCTCAGCAAATCTTCCTAATAACTCGTCAAGTTCATTGTTACCATCTCACACCATCACCTGCTGTAACAGCACCTCTTTCATCTGTGGAGAGTTATCACAGAAAAATTTGTTCTTCTCTTCTCGGTCGGCGAAGATGTCCCCAAAGCTGACACCACTACCTCCGCAGAAAACGTTTATTTGTTGAATGTATGAAATCCGATCTGACCACTGGCTATATATGTGCCTCTTCGCTATGAATTTAGATAAACGCATGCCATGTGCACTGGGCTGTGTGGATGCACCAAGACCGACGCTAATTGTTATATCAAACTGCGCTAAAGCGCTTTAAAGAAACTTGTTTAAAAAGCAATATTAGTTCAGTGTTTTTAAAAAAGTTCAGAAGATATATTAAAAATATTTACCGATATTGATTAAAAATATTATAGACAAATTTAAACCTGAAAGCAAGGAGCAATGTTATGATCATTTTAAATTCGTTAATTTTACATGCGTTCAACCAAAGTCTTTATCATGAGCCTATAACAGACAAAGTGCATTGTGAAATAAGTTAGATTCAGCAATATACAAGACAATAAATAAAGTTTTATCTCTAACTAAAACAACGATGATATATTACGACATTAACTATGATGTTATTTTCATTTAGTTTACCACAAAACTTAAACAAAATGCAGAAACAAGGGAAACTCGATATATGAAAATTGTAATGGCGTCATTCTTGATGCTCGCTAGCTCTTAGAGGGGTCATGAATGGTCCCTCAAAATGTCGCAGTGCTCGCAATGCTCGCAAATGCTCGCAAAATTTTAGTAGGTGCTCGTTTGCTCGTGCTCGCACAATTTTACAAGTGCTCGCATGCTCGGTTTTTAGTGAAGTTAGGTTTTTGAAAAGTGCTCGTTGCTCGCAAGGCTAATTTTTGTCAATGCTCGTGCTCGCAAAGAAAGACGCTGTGCTCGCATGCTCGCAAATGCTCGCAAAGACCATTTAATACCCCTTCTTAGCTTCAGCGTGGCACGACGACCATATTTTTCTTTCTTATTGCAACTATAGCGATTTGTTAATACAAATATCGCATTTGTTCTTTGACAAAATAACAAAACTACACCCGTGATAAGGTTCCCGCGATATGGTGAATTTTGTTTAAGAGGGCGTGGTCAATTGTCACTGAAGGGCTTGATTTTCACAGAAACAGCGTAAAAACTCTCAGAAAATTCTTGAAATCATTTTTACAGCACACTAACAATGCTTTAAATGAATTTCTGGATGTATTATGCTTAAAATAGCTAAAGGAAAGAAAATGCCTTATTTGGACCATGACGTCATAATTAAATGCATCAAAACATCATCT
Organism: Oculina patagonica; assembly: GCF_052425735.1. Lineage (NCBI taxonomy): Eukaryota > Metazoa > Cnidaria > Anthozoa > Scleractinia > Oculinidae > Oculina > Oculina patagonica. The sequence continues at coordinate 13,677,863 of NC_135760.1, forward strand.
TAACGCGAGAATTAAGCTTGGCAACATTGATTTTCGAAATCAGCGTACTCGATTTAGTAAAATTAGCAATGTTGCCAAAAATCAGACAAAAATGCCCGTGGGTGTCACATTTTGGACTCCTGGGCACCTGACATCCTCTTCCCCAGGGCCACGCGTATTTTTTTTAAATGACATGACGTAGTGGCCCTGGTAACGGTAAAAAATATGATTTTTTTGATTGGCTGATAAAAACTGCATGCGTAATTAGGTAAAAAAACGAAACGCTTCTACGCAATTTTGGTTATACTTCCGGTCATCGAAACAATTGAAGATTTGAAAATGTTACCGGAAAGTTTGAAAATGTTACCGGAAAAAGACCGAATAACACTGAGAGTTTGTTGGAATAACGTATTCACGAAGCAGACCCATCTCTTGCAAGGTGTAACTCGGTTGTAGTTTTTATTGCATTAAAAATATTGCAAACATTTGCACCATCAACTTAGCTTATACAAGATATACACACTAAATGGAGTTCATGAATACATGAAGACTTTGAAATTCAATGTGATATTTCTTACCGCTGCTCAATAGAATGATACCTCGACGATCAGCGGCTTTTTTGGTTCTGAATTTTCTACAATACCTCCGCATGGCCATATCTGATGATATCCACGACTCCATGTACACTAAAACTCCAATTCCTCTGGATTCTAACTTTTCTATCTGCCGTCAGATAATATTGCGTGTAGAGACGACACAACAACATCAACACATCTATCAGCCATGCAATTCAATGAGTTCCAAACGAATCGAATTGTGTAAGTTAAAATATCAACGACTTGAATTGCCAAAACCAGCTTTCAAAATTCGCTTTCTTCTCGTCTCAGTCAGCCCCAGCCTTCCCCTACCTTCCCCTTTCTTTTACTGAGCAGGCGCAGACGAACATTTATGCAGAGGGCATGCGCTACCGGATGTCGTGGATTTTATCCGGTAGTCAGTGTTACCAGAGCCCTTCGTTTCGCCGACCACGTGACCAAAAGAAACGGAGGGCGCTTTCCATTCGACCAAAAATTCTGGTTTGAGTTTCTGGAAAATTCCAGTGGCAAATGAAACAGTGGGCGCTTTCCATTCGACCAAAAATTCTGGTTTGAGTTTCCGGAAAATTCCAGTGGCAAATGGAACAGTATTTTCCAACTTTTCCGGTTGACTGCACGGAAGGCAAAACAAAATTTGCATATGGTCAGGTAGTGCGTCTAATATGGAAATTTCTACGGTGCATTAAAATAATGCACTGTGGCCGGTTTCCTGCAAATATAACTCGATATTTTTGTAAATAAAAAGCATTCCGAGCACTGAATATAAACGCCATGAATACCATCGTGGCGACAAATACAGGGACCTTTCAAAAGGCACACTACAAGCAACGAAAACGTCCCCAACCCAAAAAGTTTAATGAGCAAAACAATGGCGTAGCCTGCACGCGCGTTATAAATATTTGTACATTTCAGTTTGCTGCCGCCAGCAAAACAGCAACGAAAAACAACCGAGTTCACCTACATTTTTTTTTTGGAGTTTCAAGAATGCTTCCTTAACACATGTAGCTGCTTTCAGCTGCACAAATCGCTAAATTTTCTGCCGAAGGAACTTACGCTGAGTGTAAAATGGTAGCTTTTTCCAAAATTTCCGGAAAAGAGGACAACCTCGCAAGGTAGACCCAAATTTTCGAAAACAATTTCCGGGAATTTTTAGTTCCATTTGATTTTGCTTCTGGAATTTCCGGGGTTTTCGTTTGAATGGTTCGCATTTCGGAAAGTCACCACTTTCCGGATTTTCTGGAAACATTCCCAGGAAATTTCTGTACCATTTGTTCTTGTTCCGAAATTTCCGGAAGTTTTGGTCGAATGGAAAGCGCCCGGAGGCTCTGGGAACGGAACGAGAATGGGGCACCTGACTACCACGCGAAATGCCCGAACAACACAACCGCGCAAAGAGTAGAGGAGGGTTGGGCTAGAGAATATCCATATTTGGAAGTCGTGGCCACAATGGTGGACGGTCGAGATTTGATTATTTCAAGTTTTCTTGATACCAAGTTTTAGCGACGAAAGGTATCCAAAATGCAACGAAATTTAACTACTGTATGAATATGGATCCTAGATTTGCCACAGCTAGTCAGCCTGGACAACGCAATCCGCCTTATACAGCTGACAATCGTGACACAAGTCATGAAAATCAGCTTCAAAGGAAAGCTACTTCATCGGCTTCCATCACTCTAGATGAGAACTTGTCCAGGTTATTCGAGTGCATGCGTCTGGAATATGGAACGTAAGTTAAACAAAAATAATCCTCTGAATCCCTCAGAAGTTAAGCACTGTTTGTTATGACACGAACTGCACTGAACAAACTGATTTTTAAAAGGTGAAATACTGTGTTTTAGCTATTCGATATAGACTAAATAAGTTTTTTTTTAATGGTGGATTAAGTCTTATTATTTTTAATAGTAAGCTTAAATCAGTTTAAGGTGTTTGGATTGTATAAGAAATCAGCAAAGCGGTAAATGGCATTTAATTTCTTCTTAGTTTGTTACACTAAATAAATTCTATCAGCTGATCTCTTGAACTCTAAGATCTGTTTGTAAATATGCTCTTCATTGTCGAACTTGACCAGTTGTGTGGCACATTGCAGTACTTGAACAGCGAATGGTATTCACCTGTGCATTCTTACATAATATGTTGAATTTTTAGTGTGTCCTCACTTGATTTCACTATCTTGTTGTAAACATTATTTAGAAATACTGTCATATTTTGTATTGAGCTAAAACGTGTTTTAGTGGACGTCTGACACCCAATAGACTTGCTCCAAGTCGCTCGTTAGATACGCGGAGTCCGCTGGATACGGAAATGGAGGGCGCACGCGGGCATGAGAAATAAAATGGCGGAGGATCGTGGCGGAACAAGCGACTTGTCTCACCTGCAGCGCGCCAATTCTGAAATGTGGCGTCACCGGTGGATTTTTCCACCGGTGACGCCATCGAGATTATGTCAATCATATTGTAATGCGCGCGAGCTTACTAAGCGCGCTGTACCCGCCAACTTAGCGCGCGCTGCTCGCGAGACAAGCTTGCGTTTTAATTTTTACCTCTTGAGCAGACTTGTTTCCTTCTCACATCGCAGTTTAAATCAGTTTTTGGAACAAACATTACAAATGTCTCCTTTTGTGCCTGTCCCTTTTAAATCTTACAGAAATGAGAGAGCCATCATGGGCCATGAGTATAATTTCCCACAAAAAGGGAAGGAATTCGCAATTTTAACACACGCCGCAGCACGCGTCAGCTGCACACGGCGCACGAAACTCACGTCAACACGATAAAAGAAACCAACTTAATGCACACGAAATGATGCAATATTTTCGCGGCAAAAAACGTCAGCTAGAATTGATTTCCTGCAAGTGACACAAGTCTCTCGTTCCGAGCCATTCCTCGACAAATGTCATTTGCTTTCCTTCGCGCGCGCGTTCACAGAAATGAATCCCGCGCGATCTCTCGCGCGAGATTTTAAAGGCGATTTTACTCAAGTACACTGTGTTCTTTCGCAAGATGTAAAGAAAAAACGAGCGACTTGGGGCAAGTCTAGACACCCAACTGTATGCAGAGATTCCACTTCCTTTCAAAGGAAAATAGGGAGTAGTTTTTTGCACTGAATACACTAACACTAGTGCCAAAGACGCTAGCCTGTGTAGGGGGGGGGGGTATGGGGGCATACTCCCTGGGTAATTTTGCAAATTTAGGTTCTCTCAAGTGTCATTACTTGCCGCATTTTGACATCATTTCTGAGTTCTAATATAAGGTCTTTATTCTCATTAAAAACTTTTTTAGGCTATCCTTTACTCAGATCACAAAAAATATTAAAGATTGGGTGATTCCAGAAAATATCCGTACCATACCATGGACGGCTTCCATATTTTAGCCCCCCTTGCCTTCGGAAATTCCAAAATGCGTTTATCCCCCCATGCCCTCGGAATTCCATAATCGTTAACCCCCCTCCCGTTCAGATTTTTCATTTTTAAGTCAAGCCCTCTAGAATTTCCATTGGGGTTCGCAAATACGCCCAATGTGGTGTATTTTTACATCAAATTATTTCAAATGACTCGATCTGTACATAGAGACAGTCATTATGACTCAAGAGATTCTGGGATGAAAAAGAGAATTGCAAGCCATCAGCTCAAAAAGAGCTTGTGGCTGCCATAGAGAAGTGTCACTTACCAGAAGTTTTGACTATTAATGGTAGTTTGGCTGGGAAATTTTGGTATTTTGGAAAAGTGGTTGGTCACCAAACTCTTTGGAGATGACCTCTCCCCTCCCCCTTTAGGCATTTGGTGGTGAAAATCAGAGTTTGGAAGAGGGAGTGTTTTTGGCAACAGGAACCACTTGTTACTCCACTAAAGGAAACAAAAACCTTCTAATAGTTTTTTTTTTTTTTTTTTTTCGTGTAGTGGAGGCTTTCTTATTTCTCCAAAGTGGAAGAATTTTCGAAGTCAGAAGTTACAGTTTGCTGAAAAGACACGGTTGAACAATGCAATTTGGAGGTGCTGGCATATCCAATGTGAGTAACAAGACATGTAGGCATCCTATGGACGCCTGCATTTTAGTGAAAACTAGCATGAATTGGGAGAGTTATTTTTTTAGCAAATTTGGAAGTCTTCAAATAAATTTGCACTCAAAACTGCAGAAATGCACCTTGCATGCTTAAAGTTGTCCTCAGACCATCCTAGGAGGGTGGAGTCAGGCCTAATAGAAATATTTCGATGCCCACATTCCAAATCCCAGCTTGATTCTTAGTAATTATTGTGTAACATAAGGAGGTTAATCAGTGCGAATTGTATGCAATAAAACGTATCTAGAGAAAATGCTAGACAGTTCTGACTAGTCATTTTTTTTCTTGTACGCAGATTCCAAACAGAAACGCCCATTGTTTTGTCAGTTTGTCCCTCCCCTCTCTGAAGAAAAGGAACCTTTTAAGAAGAAACCATTGGTGAGTGACAGAATTGAAAAAAAAAATCGTTACTCACTTTAAACACAAGGGACTTTCAAACCCCCAAAGAGACAAGCAATACTCCTAAGTTAGTGGCACTTGATGTTGCATCTACATGATATATTTTTCTATGTTGAGAAACTTACACTATACTTCACAAGTCGTCTTTTATCTAAAAGCTTTGGAGTTCAAGGTTTCTCTGGCAAAGTATGTTAATATTTATTTATACAATTGAAATCTCATAATGGACATGCAACATTATAAAGCATCAGCATGGTATACATGTTGATTATAACTAAACTGTATGAACTAAGACAAAAAGTTCTTTAATTTATAACATCTAGTATTATCTAGTATTAATGTAACACCTTTATGTTATGTTTGTCCCAAAGGCTGTGATACTCGAAGGACGTTATTGGCGAAGAAAGTTGGAAGCTGTAGCTAGGGAGTACAAGAAGCTAAGAGTATATTACAAACAGGTTGGTGTAATAAGAAGCCCCAGCATCACTTAACTGAACAGAAGAGTAAGCTAGAAGAATTCTGTTAAAATATTGCTATTAAAAGGAGATCAAAGAAGCCAACATAAAGAAAGGTCACCCTATTGAACAAACAGTACTTGAAAGCTAGTACTTACAGCTACAGAGTGTCAGTACTTAGAGTATAAACTGTTTTTGTTTTGGTTCAATTTTACTCTTGGTGCAATTTGGTTTTTTGCTTTTTTTTAGTGTATGGTAAGCTATAATTCATGAAAAATATAAAACAAAGGTAAATACCAAATTTTACCAAGGGTGAAAACTGAGCCACAGCATATACCATGAAAGAATTTGAACCTTGATCAATGTCAATTTCACATATATTTTTTTTCCTTTTCATTAGTGGTCAAAAAGTCCTAATGTGAGTCCCCTTCAACATTTGAGCCTTGGGGTATGTGAAAACATTTTCTCATTTATTGTGTTTATAATGAAGTTGAGCTTGAAACAGATATTATGACTGGCCCCATTTGTTCAAAGGGTGGAGAACGCTATCCACTGGATAGTGATCTATCCAATGGATAGCGTTATCTAACCCTTGCACAACTTGGGCCTGCTTGACAGATAAAATGTAGTTGTAGAAGTGTTAATCAAAGAACTATTCCTTATTACATTTTGGTATTTATTACAGGCTCAGCAGATTGATCAGGAGATTGCATATCAACTGGAGGAAAAAGAGAGAAGGAGAAAAAGGTTGGTGTCATGATCTCCTGATCTTCTAGGCCCAGGGCACAACAAAAGTGCTGTCCGATAGCCCGTCGCTAGTGGAATGATCGTCAGGCCTGCCCAACATCTTTTGATCAGACTTGCCCGACGGGCAAGCAACATGTGGGCAAGAACATTGTTTATTTTTCTAATGACAACCTTTAGAAATGTTCAGAAAAATCACGAGGGAAAAATTTAGGGCTCAAAAATGGGACTCACTGCATCCTTGGCAACTTAAACTTTTGGTTTTATAGTCGCCAATGTGGTGACTCCATTTCTCTGTGTTAAGATGAGTAATGGCCATTTTCTGAGGTATTGTGTTCTTCCAGAAAATTATATTGAAAGATCTTTGCTTGTAAAACAATCAAAATAAGAAAAGAAGTCAAAGTGCTCCAATTCATCATTTTGCTTTGCTGTAAAATACTCCATCAGTTCGTTAAACTTGCAAATGGCTGACTGTCTTTGAAATCCCTGTGTAATGCATTGCAAACCCTTGAGTATTGGGTACGTCATGTGTATGTATATGGTTTGTGTCTCGAAAATTATGTATGTCTATCAAGAATCCTTCATATTTGGGATCCCCTACATTAGCTACAAAGTTAGTTGCCACAAAATGTTATATAATGTGTTCGTTTTACACGTTGTGGTTAGATCATTTTCTTTTTCATTTTGAATTTTTATGTATTTATGGTCTCCAAAAGTACAACAATTTTAAATTTGCATTTTTAATTAATTATGCAAATTACCTTTGGGCTAGCTCCTCAGAGCTTTGGGCTAGTAAGATAAAATAACAGCTTGCCCAAAGGGCAAGCTGAGTTTTTTAGTCTTGTCTTACCCTGTAGGCCATTTCAATTTCAATTTCCTTGTACATAATTTTTCATATGCTTCCACATTCAGTGTCTTGCAAATAAAACTCAATTGCACATGAAAGGTTGTGCACCCGGATGCATTTTAAAACAGACTGAGGTGAAAAGACAACACGCAAGTGACTTATTCATATGTCAATTGTTGGTTTATGGTGAATAGTGTTACAAGAGCCTCACTCTACCTTTTTTTACCAGGACTGTGAGCTCAGGAAGTGGTGATGATGCTCTACCCATCAGCCCTACAGCTTCTTGTAGTGATACGCAAGTTGACCAGATGCTTAATGTTATGGACACAGCTTTCAATCATGGTATTTTTTGTGATTTATCATTGTACAGTTCAACCTTTGCTTATGAACACCTGCTGCTGCAGGCAGACACCTTTAATAAGGAAACACTTGGTTGTGGTCCCTGCAGCCACATACAAACACTAATATTTTAGCCTCTTATAAGCAGAACCCTCTCCTAAGTGGACACTTTTTCAGGTCCCAAGGGTGTTGACTTACAGCAGGTTTAACTGTATCATAGTTAAAAAACTTCTGCAATAGTCTTCTATTTTTTTTGGGATACTTTTTTGTAACTTTCTGTCTGTAGAGAGTTCTATGTAGTAGATAAAATATGAGCGGGAGATCTGTATGGGCGGTTACAATGGCGAGCCGATAGGCGAGCCATTGTAAACGCCCATACAGATCGGACGCGAATATTTTATTCTACTTGTGAAATGAAAACAATAAATTGAATTCAAAGTATTGTTATGCGAATCAGTACAGATCTGTATCAAAAGTTAATGAATACTAATTAGCTGAGCAGGAGTTTGTATCAAAGGTTAATTATATTGTTTGATTTGTATTGGGTTTTACAGTTGTGTACATGTGACCTGAATACTGTGCTGGAATTGGTTTGCACACTCATGAATAATTAATGAATTTTCCAATTAAACTTATTACTGTTCTTTTATTTGTTGTCAAACTTCAAAATTGGTAATTGGAGGGACATAAAGACAACATTCCCTAGCAAGTGATTACAAGAGATAAAGATTTAAAGAGTTGAGGGTGCAGGCTCACTGTTTGTGTCACTGCTAAACAAGTCAACAAAAAGTAAATTACAGTTGTCCATTTCATTTGTTTGAAGTAGTTGTATTTTTGGTTTCTTCAGACATAGCATTGTCTTCGCTGCCTGACACGTTGTTTACCTCTCGTTCAACAATGTTTGGAGGTACTGTCATTCCACAAGAACTCCTTGAACAACAGGCTTTATCTAAACGACCCACAGGTAAATAATAACGGATGTCTGAAGCTTTTAACATCAAAAAGAGCAAAACTGACTTTTATGAATTTCAAGATTGTAGCATTGCTTTGACCTACAAATGAACATGTATTAATATTATTGTTGAATGTATTTTTGACATGTAAATCAATCTGCTCAAAATTTGGGATTGATCCCAGGGGGATTGTATAAATGGTAGACAAAGTCTTGAAATTTCCCCAAACCTTGAGTAAGCTCCTTGAATTCAATCAACTTTTAATCAATCCACTTTATTTTGTTGCCTTAGAACATATTTTTGAAGTCAGCCCAGGGGTGAAAACCTTTGCTTTCACAAATCAGAAAAGACAAACTCGTGTTTTGACTAGTGTTGATAATACATAATGATATTGTATAAAAAAATACCTTCTTTAGTCACTTGTGATAACAAATTAGCCCTCTGCATTGTAGGTTTGCAGTAAAATCCTCCTTACAGTCCATCACAACACTCTGCTATTCACCTTATATTAATTCATTTTAATTACTTAGAAGCACCAGATGTATTCCAAGTGCCCACTCTGGATAGTTTACAGCCCAATTTGGATGAATTTATGGAGCACTTTGAATCATTTACTGGTAAGACCTAGTTTAAAGAATGTCATAGAATATGACATCATTTGCCTGCATCTGTCAGATTAGGGAAGGCGCCCACCTCTGCCCACCATTTTGGCCTTGGTTCAGTTTTAAGAGTCTGATATGTGAATTGAGTTTATTTGTGGGTTCTTTCCTTGCTCTGGGATTTTACTACTGGTTCTCTAATTTTCCACCCTTCTCACTGTTATTCATGTCTTCCTCGGTAAACAATATATATTGTATCATTGTAACAAATTAAGAATTTAATAATGGTAATAGGACTGAGTGGAGTCCAATTCGGTCTGTAATCATACAAGTAATTAACAAAATCGGACGACCGCAAAGCGGGAGTCCGATTTGTTTAATCACAAGTATGATTACAGACAGAATTGGATGACACGAAGTCCAGTTACCAATTAATCAAAACTATGATAAAATTTGAGAAACAAATTAAACTAATTTTCGGTTAAATGGTTAAAGGCCTTTATAAATATTGAAAAACAAAACAGTTTACTCCACGAAATGCACAACAACAGCGCACGCAAAATGACGCGTACTGTCCAATTACACAGGCATGACGCGTAAACTGTCCTTTTACACTGTCCAATTACAAGCATGACGTGTGCACTGTCCTATTAGTGCTCAAATCGGGCTGCTGATAACCAATCACGTTCGAGAATTTTGTTATAGTTTTGATTAAGGGAGTAAAACAAGTTAGAAGGAAATGTTACTGACTACCACTGTTGTGACCTTCGTTCAATCTACAGCTTGCATGTAATGTGATGGTAACGTCATTTAAAAAATGTCTTACTCTGTTGCCTTCTAGGTATGCTGATTGCAAAGCAAGCAGAAAATGCAGAGAATCAGCAAACTTTTGTTCAACAAGGTGATTACCAATGCCAAGGTGTTGCTACATCACCAAACAATCCTGCATTGTTTGTTAACCAAGGGGTTCCATTTCAAGCAACTGTCTCAGGACAGGAAGAAGTCATGGATCATTCAGGAGCTTATGACGCTGTCGTACAGCAAATGTTTGCAGCTAGCACTGAACAACAACAAGGCAATGCTCAGATGTCCCAGCAGGGTATACCTCCCGCTGGTCAAGTTCTGATGGACATTTCCAGTACAAATCAAGCTGTGGATTATTCCTTTGATTACGGCAATGTCTTACAGGGAGAAAACTTCACTGCACAACCAGAGCGAACTGTTCCTGCACAATCACCTGGCCTTAATCAATCAAACAAGCAGCACCATGTAACTTCGCCAGTGCAAAACACTGTCCTAACATCTCCTGTTGAGCAGCCTCAAATGCCATCATATTCATCGCCACAACAACAATATTTACCGAGTCCTCTTGAGGAAATTCAGGCTCAGCAGCTTGGGTCATCTCGTGTCGGTAATGTTTTAAGTCCTCCTCCCAACCAGTTTGTGGGTAATGTTGATCCGTTCAGTTCATCAAGGCAGATTGACACTCCAAATCAACATCAAAGGAAAGGGCGATTGCCAAGAAATGTGTCAGATTCTCAGTTGTACACAATGGACTTGTCACAACTTGGAACATCATTTCAGACAAACCTCTTTTCCTCGATGGAAAGTAATCTACCTCCTCAGCTAGAAGCCCCCAACCTGGTGGCACATTTGCAGTCCATACAGCCTCGTACAAGGGTTGCATCATTACCGTCAGCAGCCAGCCAAGCCAAACGGGCTAGACTGCCGAGAAACATGTCTGACTCAAGACTGAGCAGTTTAGCGAGCATGTCCAGGAGTCCTACATCACCTCCATCTTTGCCAACAGTGCAATCATCAGATGTTACCAACCAACCTTCTCAGCCAACGTCAAGTTCAACACAACAGACTGCAAGGCGAAAATCAGGGAGATTTCCACGAGTCATGTCAGACACATCTCTGCTTAATATGGGACAACAACGGCAACAGGTGCCCTCAGTGCCAGTTACGAGCGCACTGTCATCCCAGGGTAGACGGAAGATGTCTGACCCACAACATCTTATTAGTGCTGCAGTGGCGGCCATGCCATCTCAAAGTGCTACTTTCACTAGTGCCGCAGAAACACAGCTGTACACCACCAGTAGTAGTTTGTCATCATTATCAAATACGCAGTTCTTGGAGCAGTTGCTGTCAGCGCCTGTATCCTCTTCAGGTGGGGTGACCACCACACCTCAAGCTGCGGAGTCCTACCAATCAGCAAACAGCTCAGTTTTAGGCCAGCTCCTTACCCAGCAGTCTTCACCATCTACTGCTACAGTGCAAATGCAGCCTGCAAGAGATTCAAGTATGTTAGGGGGTACACAAGACCCTGCATTGCTTAATCAGCTATACCAGTTGAAGCAAGTGTTACAGAAACAACCTGTTCCAACAGAACTTGTCAATGCACTAAATTCCTTAACTAACACTGGAGTAACACAAGCAGTACAACACAAACAAGACCAGACACAGGCTGCTGTGCAGCAGAAAACCGCATCTGTGCGTCCATCACTGCAAATGAAGCCCCAAAATCAAAATGCCATCACACAGGCTCTTCAGTCTTTGTTACGTGCGCCACCTAATGTTGCTATTCAGCCATCAACATCAAATACGCAAACTACACGCGTGAACAGTTTCTCATCACAGTCATCATTTCAAGCAGCAGTCGTCGCACCTCAGAGCATACCAACAGTTACCATTAAACACCAACCACAAAACAAGCCATCTGGACAAAGTGTCAATCAAAATGTCTTGCCATCAACAGCTGTAATATTCACACCACAAGGTGGCATCCAGAGTACTGGACTGTCTGTCCAGGACACACACACGAACCAAATGAATAATGCTCCAGAGGTGGCGACCACTCCCATGCCGCAGGTGGTGAATATTGGACACCCAGCTGTCCAAGGTCAGCGTATTATTTTGCCTGCAAATGTTAACCTCAGCACTTTGTCTCTGGCTCAACTGGGTCTTTCACCAGCAACTCTTCAGTCGGTGAGTAATCAGTGCTTTTAAAGCTGATTTCCAGTCCGTATTGCGCAGACTCGGGGTTTTTTTTCGTTTTTGTTTTGAATTCGTTGAAACGTTACACTTTGGTGACAGCATACATGAAGTTTTTTAGTCCGCCATTACAGTTCGTTTACTTCAAGAATTTCCGATGAGCTGAAACGTCGGTTTGAAATAGCGTCAAGGTTCCTCTACTCGTTATTTTTTGTTCTGCAAGGATATCTGGCGTTAATAATGAAGAAAAAGGTAAGTTTGTCGCGGAATTTTTAGTTTTGCTTGTAAACATTCCTTCGTGTTGGGCTCCGATAAACATTGCAGCCGAGATTGCGCAGTACGGACTGGAATTCATCTTTAAGTTACATCAAATTAAATTCATTAAATGAAATATAGAGTCCATGCAAGTAATAATAATAATATATTCAGAGAGAGATTGCACTGTTTTTTTTGTTTGTTAATTTTTGTCTTCAGGTTGCTGTCACTGTGCCATCAAGTGCAGCAAACAGTTCCTCATCTCTGTCGACAGTAGCCACCATGAGTGCAGGAGCCAAGAGCCCACTGGGTGAGTGTAGGTAGAAGTGTCTACGTTTCCAATGTTAATATGCAACAAACTTTCCGAACAACTGAGAAAACACCAGGTGCTTATGGAGGTATCTTGTGCAAGTGAAGTCAAAATAAAAAATAAAAAAAATGCAATAATAATAGTAATAATAATAATAATAATAATAAAAAGGTTCTTATTGCACATTTAAAATTCTCAATGTGCTTACAATTGCATAGGATTAAAAGGATAAAAACGATAAAAGCAAGAACGATGTTAGATACAGAAATTCAGTACTAAGATAAAAAGAGTAAAAATTTAACAAGCTAGAACCAGCATGTACAGCATACGGTATCACAGGACAAGACTGCTCAGTAGCTTTAACTTGAATGGTCACATACTAGGGTTTCATCCCAAGATATTAAAAATTTAAACCACATTCAATACTTGAGGTTTAACTCTGGAAGTTAAAGAGTGAATAAGTTTTTTTTGTTGTTTTGCATTCAGCTGTCACAGTCTCAACTACTGGATTAGTTACTGAATCTCAGGACACAGGAGGAATGCGACCAGCGCAGTCACTTCCTGTAAGTGTGAATAATGAAATTTTAAAGAAACTTATATTTAACAATTATCCTGCGAAATCGCGCGGAATATCGCCTGATACTTAGCCGACGAGGCCGTAGGCCGAGTGGGCTAAAATCAGACGATATTCCGCAAGATTGAGCAGGATAATTGTTTTATTATTCAACAAATTGTCAACGAAACACATTTTGCACATAGAAAAACTGTAACTATGCAGCGCTTTACAAGATTTCGGACCAATCTTCGCAACCTACGAATATCGCAGGATATCTGTTATGTACGGATGACAGATATTGTTAACATTTTGACCATATATGGGCAGCGCGCGCATCTGTTGAATAATAAAGCTTGATATTTAACAACTAGACTACAAGCCCCAAGTTTTCTATGAGCAAATAGTCAACAAGGATCAGCTGAGTGGGTTAAAGAAAACCAGGGCAAGTAGTCTAATTGTTTTAGTAGAAACTTTTAAGGATTACAGTTAGAAACCTACTATTTTATGTACTTTTTGAGCCAAAAATCAACAATAATAATTATTCTTGTCCCTTTTAAGGTCGCGCAGGACCCTTGCTCATTAATAAATTCATTAGCCAAATTTCTTGACGGGGGGCTATCTTGTAAAGCTTTAATTCGCTACATTTTGAACATCGATTCGTCTAAAATTTATCAAGGATATTAAGGGATGATGGAATTACATCATGATTGTCCTTTTACTGAGAGATGACCGTTTATTGTAATGCTACAGGCTCTTAAAAGTTTAACTGCAGATAATGCAATTTTGTGTCCAAGTTTTCGGCTACAACAGCGCACCGAATTAAATGATTGTATAACCTAGAGATGAATCATAACCTCTTTTGTGTTATGACAAGAACGAAATTTTCGATTTCAAAAACTGCTAGAAGTTAATAGCTTCTAAGAGAGTAAAAATGTGAAATCTAAACTTTGAAACGTGCTATCTTCATTTTGAGAACGAAATTTCAAAATTCGCTCTTGTCATAACACAATAGAGTGCACCAAGTTCATGTTCCTCGCGAATCAACTCCTGAAATTCTATAAAGGCGAAGAAAACTTGGACACAAAATTGCAGGTTTTTCTTCTTCCGAAGACCTTCTGAGACAATGTTTACAACCGACTTGTGCTATATTCGCAGCTGTGAATCTAATTATGATAATTCGCTTTGTTTCAGCGCACGGTACGCAAAGCTGAGAACAATACCGTCTAATTACTTGTACACTGAAGAACTTTAAGAAAAACATTGTCATGAATATTTCGTTTGTTGTCGGCTTCAGTCGTCGCAGTTCGTGCACACTCTTTAAATAAATACATACATAATGATTTCAAGGGTCCTGCGCGACCTTAAGAGCAATGTGTTGGCGATCGTGCTCTATTGGTGAATAGAAAACAGTGGAAGAACCCATCAGATTTGCATATTTCCAAAAGAACAAGACTGAGTTCGCTACTTTTTAGCCATAGGAAACAAACTTTAATGTCTCTTGTAAAACTTCTTGCTTCTTGTTACTTGATGTAACCCTGCATCAATCTCCCTCTAGACTAAGCCCCATTTTACTGTAAAGAAACTGCAAAGTGGGCTGAATTTGTTTATTTTGTACTTAAGAAAAAAGTGTGTTCTGTGAACCTGAGTTGCAGACTATGGTTTACCCAGAGTCAGTTTGTATCATGGAATTAAGACAACAGCCTAAAAATGTAATATTGTACTTTGTAGACCCCTGCTAAACAGACAAGACCAGTTACAGCAGAGCAGCGGGAACAATACAAGGTTTGTCATGTCTTGATGTAGTGATAACTTAAACTGTTTTTGCAGCTTGTAATGTAAACTAGTTAAAGCTGTGTTTACCTGAAGGTAGTATTTGTGTTCCAGAATACTCTCTTTTAGTTTTGCAAGTGATAACATAGGTACATAGTCCTTTGTTGAACAAATCCTCTATACTTGCGTAAATTTCACCTTTATTTTTTTAGGAACACAGGCGAATCTCGCACATCACAGCAGAACAGAAGAGGCGTGGTAATATCAAAGTAAGTGTGTGTGTCTGTGTGCTATACAGTAAAAACCCGCGTACAAGAACTACAATTTGGATTTAAGTTTGGAACACCCAGGTTCCTGATTTTAGGAAATAAAGTACCATTTATATAAGAACACATTCAGCCTGAAAAACGAAAGTTGTTCTTATATTGAAAAATATCAAAGATCAGCCCTACTTTTCATTGCAAACATACTGAATAGTTCCACCCCATGATTATATGTAACAAAATAAAAATATGTACTGTTTTTTAATCCATTTTTTTTGCTAAAAATGTACTTCAATCACATATTTCCTGAAAAGCTTATTCTGGAGTGCAAGCTGTACTCTACAGTATACTATCAATACACTACAGTACATTACCTTGATTGAATCATTCTTTTCTTTAATTTGAAAATAAATTAAAATTGTGGTATATACATTGATTCAATCTATTGGTAGCCTAGTATGTTCCTTTTTTTAGAATTTTATTTTAAGAACCTAAAGAAATTTACTAGGCTAATTTTACAGATTATAACCCTTTGGGGTATTAAAACGGCAAATTTCAGCCTGAGCTTCTTAAACCATAGGTGTTCTTATACGCGGGTGTTTACTGTATACCTGTTCCTTAGGCAGTAGCTTGTAGGTTTCCCTGCTCCATCGACTTTTACCTCATCAGGTGTGCAGACCAAAGCCGAAGTGTTAGTACATGTACACTTTCTTGAATTTAAGTATCACATAAGAAAAATTTTTGTGAAACGCTGTATTCACATTTAGTGTTTCTGCTAAATAAAATTTGTTTTAGTAAATGCAAAGAATGTGCAACTTTATTTGACTGACAGATACATAAAATACATAAAGTGCCTGATCAAAGGGCATAAGCATAAACTGAAATAAGGTGTTGAAAAAAGTGGTCTGGAAACCAAGGAAATCTTAAAAAATAGTTTGTAGTGTAAGTTTTAATGTCATTTACTTGTTCTTCTTCCTTTTAGATGGGCTTTGATCAGTTAATGTCGCTTGTCCCGTCACTTGCTAATCAAAGGAATTCCAAAGTCAGCAAAGCTACAGTTCTACAGAAAAGTAAGTTGGACACATCCCAAGCAAGACAGATTATCGTCTCAGATCAACCAGTTCTTACAACAAATATGAATGGATTGTATAGCGATCAGACACGTTTGTCACAAACGAGTCATATAGTCATGTCACATTTTGGCCTTACTTGCCAAAAGATAGAGTAGTAAAAAATAAAATAATCACCTTGAGTATCGAAAGTAAGGATTTAAGCGTTTAGCTTGTGGGTTTGTGCATTCCTACGCTCAGTGATTGGATTTAGAAGTCTCGCGCCATTTTCTCGACCAAGGAGAACTAAGAACCCGGAGAAACCAATCGTGACTCGCTCGCGCACGTTTTACCAGCACTTCGCGTCAGCTACATTTTTTACTTCGAGCCCTGATTGATTCACTGGATTGTCAATTCGTTTCTGATCTGGCCAGACTAATTACTTGGTTTGAGGTTTTACGACACTCCAATTCGCCAAAACTGCTCCCCAAGATAAGATTGAAGACAAATCAGTGGTTAGTTTTCCAGCTATCATCAGAGATTTTTTCTTAACCCATAGCTGACTTCAACTTAAAAAACTCATTAATAATTCATAAAAAAAATAAAAAAAAAATTAATTTTTTATGGGTTTTTTTTTTTTTTAAAAAGACAGGCTAAATTTTTTTTTTTTTTTTCTCCAAAAAAACCCCAAAAATAAAAATTATTGTAAAAAAAAGTTGTTATATATAAAAAGATTTTTTTTCCTCCTTAAAATATTTCCTTTTTTTTTTTTTTTAATAAAAAAACCCCCCCCCCCCCCTTTTTTTTTAAAATAAAAAAAACCCCCCCCCTCTTAAAAAAAACATCAACAACTGATTATATCCCCATTTCATTAACCCTTCAACTTTATTTTTGTTGTTAATTTTGTCTTGCAAAGAGTTAACGTTTGCTCTGTGTCGTGGTATCTTGATATGTTTCTTTTATGTTTGTTTCAGCCGTTGAATATACCACCAAGCTACAGCGGGAGAGACACACCATGCAGGAAGAAGCTGAAATGCTTAGAAAACAAATCCAAGAGCTCAATACATCAATCAAGTATGTGATAGTGTGATTGCTCATAATCATGCCGCCTTTACTTTAGAGCTTTTACAGTAAGTATGGTTGTTTTGACTGGTACGTCTTCTTTTCCAGCATGTGTCAACAGCAGCTGCCAGCTACAGGCGTTCCAGTAGCTAGACAGGTAAGGGCTTGAAAAGTGCCTTCTGGTCGTTCGGGAGTAGCAGACTTTTCTACCGGGCAAGGGCATCCCTACTAGTCTGCCCAATAAATCCTTATAAAAGCAAAATAACTACTTGTTTTAAAAAGGGCAAGGTGGATTTCCGAGCCCTGAATGGTGGAGCATTGTTGTCGCAGAGAGAACAAGGGAATTTTAAACGAGGAAGATGGGCGGGTTTGAAAAAAGGCGAAACAAAGATTTTAACTCCGTCTCATTCTTAAAGTTCAAAATTCTATCCCAGTGGAGCTTGTAGCACAAATGCTTCAAGATCTTAAAACTTTAACCTCGCTCAATTCTTGTCATCTCTTGTTCTTTGATCCTGACTTTAAACCATGCATAACGTAACAAGCTAACGTAAAGTTATTATTTTGTTTTCTTGCAGCGTGTTGACCAGATGTGGTCCATGTTTAATCAGTACGTCAAGACTCGGACACAAGACAACTTCAAATTCTGGATTGTATCCTTTAGCTGTGTTTATGGAATGATTTTTCATCTCTTCTCCCTGTTTACACGATCTTTTAAAAACTATTTACTGGTGTCGATTTGAAAAGGCCCAAGAGAAGAGGGGAAAGAAAAGCCACTTGAAAAGGTTGCGTCCCCAACTACTTCAACCAGTAGCTCCTCAGTTCTCTGCACGCATTACATGCCTATATTTTTTAAGCGAATGAAGCAGTTGCTTTATAGGGTTAAGGTCATTGCCCTGATTGCATTGCGCATCCTACTGCGAGAATTACGCGTAATGGCGACTCATGTAGCCAGGAGAGAAGGAAGTGTCACTCTCGTACGAGTCTGGTGACCATCTTCTCATTTTGGGTGAGTGATCATTTCTCTGAAAACAGATCATTTGTGGAAAATTACCGGGATCGCAAAAACGTGTACTTTGCAGTACTCGTAGAGGAATTAAGGAATAATGAAAATACAAGGTCTTCCTGCTACTAAACGAGTCTGGTGACCCCCTTTTTATTTCAAAATTTAAGTTCCCTAACATAATAAACCAGTAGGCGAAGTTTGGTTAAAAATTGTGTCAGTTCTATTTCAGGGTAATGACCTTAAAGATGATGTAACACGAGACAACTTTTAACGCAACATTGTTTTGGCAACGATATGCTGTACGAGACGTTTAAAATTCGAACAACAATGTTGCAAGTTTTTGAAATTAAAGCAGTTTAAAAAAGTGCAACGTGTTTTTGAAACAAAATGTTGCGTCAAAAACTGCCTCATGTAACAAAAGTATTATATATTTGTTTGAGTTGTTGTGAATGTTGTTGTCCTTAACTCTTGGTTCAGTTCAGCGTGTTAATGCGTCAACTGTTTGAGGAGTACAATAACATGGTATCCACAGCCAGTGTAGAGGACTTCTGTAGAACGGTACTGGCTTGGCTTGAACAACACTGTTCACTGCCAGCACTCAGACCTGGTAAGTTTAAACTTACTGCATGCATGAGGAGAAACCTTGTGTGACCACTCACAGGGAGGGAATTGTAGCGTGACTGCCCACCTGGGAAGGCGTTGCGTGACTTGCGTTACTTCCCACGCCCGGGTCCTGTAGTTAGATGATAAGTCGACGTCGCAGATGAACTTAGCCATCGGACTTTGGAGGCGCTTGAGTTCATCTGCGATGCAAGCTTTAAGACAATTACCTTGCGCCGCAATAGCGGTATTACGCGTGACATTCAGCAACATCCCGAATTATCGTTAAATCGAAGGAGAATTAAAATAATGTTTCAGGGATGTATAAAACATTCGGGGAGAGTATTAACTGCACAAACTTGCAGCAGCAGTGTTTAAATGCCTCCGAGCTTGATTTTACTCGACTGGGTAACAGATGGTTTTTTCCACTGAAATTCTTCTCTAAGAACTAATTGAAAAGTTAGATAAACTTTTTTCCAAAAAAACATTCGTGAATTCAATTTTTGAAGAAATTCCTCACCCATGCGCAAAACTATTGTGTTATAACATCTCCGTTACAATGTTTTTGTCTTCAGCGGCGTTGTCATCGTTACGTGACCTGAGTAAAGCCACTTCAATATTGTCGGACCCATCCAAGGTACCTGAGCAGGCGCTTAGAGCCACTGCCTCCAGAGACCCAACGGACCTAGCCGCCATGATGGCTCCTGCAGGGGCCAGCGGTGGGCCCCGAAATACTGGGGCCTCGGGTGGCTTCAGTTGAAGAGGTGTGCGCAGGGTGTACTTGGCAAGTAATGTTCCCTTATAATTTCTGTTAATTTGAATGGGAATGTAAAGCTGAGCAGACGGACCTGTCGCGTGATGTCCTTCGTTGAACTTATCGGCCAGACATTTTGAGCGATGGCTTCTTCGATTCAAGAGGAAATGTGTCTGTTTGCGAAAACCTGTTCTATATTGGATTGTACTGAGTACGAATTTATTGTACCAGCTATAAAAGTGAAAGGCGACAACGTATTGTACAGCATCACTGTGAAATGGTTAGTTGTTACTCTGCGTGGAGAGACCAAATCCCTTTACGTCACTTCGGCCAATGGTGATAAGCAGGCCGCGCAGCGTTTGCAGTACTCGTGTATTTAAAGAACTATCAGCTGTGTCTTGGTATCCTCCTCAGTTCACAAACAAACAAAAAAAATAAATAAAGATAAGCGATATGAACATGGTTAAAAATAAACACTATGTGTGTATTTGGCATTACACGTTTGAGCGTAAGAAGAATTGGTGTGCGCTTAAGGTGTACTATTTAAATTTTGCAACGTTGGGGTCGACTATCAGCGAGAAATCGCCGCAGTAAACGGGATTTTTTCCGCGTTAAACGTGATTTTTAGTCTAAAAAAGATATTAATGCAGTAAAGAGATAAATTTTTGATTTAAGAAGGGTTCAATACCCGTTTACAGTCATATAAAAGTCCGAAAGAATAGTCAACAAGGAAAAAACCTAATTCAACTATCTACCTATATTGAAAACCTTTCGCAAAAGATTGGGTTCCGATCTGTCGTAAATTCGGGTTCCGCGGTCGAGCCGACGCGACGGGCGATCGCTCCGGCGAGGGGCGACGAGGAAGCGGGCCGAGGTAGTATAAGTTCAGGTTCTAATCCGTTTCGTAATAGTTCGGATCCCGATCTGTTTTGTGCGGAACAACTCTCTTGTTGACGATTACTATTCGCATATATTATAAAAGATGGAGAAGATTCCATTGTACCAGTATAACATTGATTTATTTTTTGCTGTTGTTGTCTAAGGATTGCATTTTGTTCTTAAAAGGAAAATCTGAATGTCAGTTTTCCTATCTAAAGCATCGTATGCACGGAGTGTTGCCAATCTCAATCCCAGGCCCTTCGTGGCGTGAAATTCAGGAGAAGTCCCTGGTGCATACTGTCCTTTTACGCTTAACACTGCGCCCATGTTAAAACCTGTTTAAATATTTTATTTAGAAGGGGCTGGACTTGTACATTGTATTTTCCAGTCTATTTATGCTTTGTGTAGTTGTAAGGTTTTGTTGCTCTTCTTTCTTTAAAACTGACCATGTTTATGGGCGGGTTTCATCTTAAGCAGCTTAAGTGTTTTCATTTGGTGATCGTCCGATTAAAATGCAGATTAAAGGGACTGTGTCACGGTTGAGTTAAGTTCATTTTATTACGGTTTGCCAAATACTCGTTATGAAATGTAATGTTTTCAATGAAATTACTTCTAATTACTTCTTCTAAATCATGATGACAAAACCACAGCTTCATAACAACCAAATGTGTCTCTTGGGCGTTATAATTTAAAGTTACAAGCAAACGAGATTAACTTTGAAGACTGTTCAGCCCAACATTTTTTCAAAAACCCATATCGCAATCCGTTTCATCTTCTTCACTTTTGGTCATCCGTACCTTCTTTGTTTTGCTGTGTTATGGACATATTCCTTCAGCGGTTATTTTTATATTTCACCGACTTTGATGGCCATTTCTCATGCCTTAATTTGGCTAAAATCCGTGACACAGTTCCTTTAACTTAGTATCGATGCTGGGACGTAATTAGAGGCGTCTTCTGTCCAATACTCAAGTTATTTCAACTGCCTTTTCACCAGTCGCTCGCAAGAAACTAACGGCGAAGTGCAAGGAATGATAACCTTGCAAGGTGTTTTTCAAAATGTCTGTGGAGGAGGTAGTTTAAATCTTGAGTGCGCAGCTATTTTTTGGCTAAAATCATAGTTTTATACTTCAGTTAAAGTGCAAATTTAATTTGCAGTGAACGTAATAGTGGGAAAAGGACTTTTTACAAAAATAAACTGCTTTTGTACATTATCCCGTGCAAGGTTTTTTTTTTGTCGTTCCTTAGTGAATTTGAGCTGAGCCAGTAAAGTTGCTGTTTTAAAGATAAAGCTAAGGATGGGCCGATATTCGATACTAAATATTCGATACACTGATATTTTGAAAAAAAGCCAAATATCGTATCGATATCGTATCGTTTTGAAAAACTTGTATCAGCGCATCATAAGATAAAGTAGCCTGTGAACAGGCTCTCCGGTGGAGGATGGTGCGAAAAGAAGGCGGGAAGAAAAAGGAGGGAGGTGGGAGAGAAGAAAGGGAGAAGGGACTAAGGGAGGAACAAAAACGTTTTTGTTCCTCCCGTAGTCCCTTATCAGCTCGCTTCTCTCGCCGATCAAATCGGGAGACTGCTCGCAGGCTAAACATAAAGCCAAAGAAAGCAGAGACTGCTAACAGCGCAGTAAAAAGACCAATCAGAACTTGAAGCAGAAACGTAACCGCTGGCAAGCGCGGGAAAGGTCACGTGACGAACGATTGGTTTTTGGATTGATACCTGTACTGATTGGCCGAGTGGATGGCTTCTTCGTTCTGATTGGTCAAAACAGTCGAACGAAAACCATTTAACATTATCGTGTCATCTACATGCTTTCAAAGAAGTTTTCAATTCGTTGCTTTTCTGAATTTCGAAATGCCATATCTGTTCAATTAAGTCTGGATTATTCTTGCCATCTGGAGGCTTCATTTACCTTGATCTGTCTGCTCCCATGACCTAAGACCCTCCATTAAAACAGTCATGCCAAATTTTACTTTAATGAAGCGAAAATGACTCGAGGTGAAACACAGGTCAAAGGCTTTTTACCTTTCATTTGCTTTCCAGATATCCACATTTTATCGCTAAATGTTTTTCTTTTCTCAGTCAAATTATAAGGTGGACAGAAAAAGAAATCGATAATTTACAATAACATGTTCTGCCGTGGGAACATGAATGTGTTTAAAATTCAGTGTTAATGGATTTACCGATTTCTTTGGCACAATTAACACTTTACCTGGCTCGATAATATCGCTGATTTTCAAAAACACCGACTGTCTAAAAAATCGATTAAAACTTCGCTTTGAGCTGGAATCGTCTGGGGGCCTTGCTGATTGAGAAAAAGTTGTTAAGAAAAAGCATTTGTTCATCTAACATAAAGTGCATTGTTTATTTCATCAGTCATCTGGTATTTTGATGAAGATTGGCGACCGGGACCATTTTATACTTGACATTTTCGGCTTAAAATGTTTTCGTTATAAAGAGATAGGAAACCAAAGTTTTGTTAGTTTGTTTGTTACTCAATTTCTTAGCAATATCGAGCAACAGAAGTGTAAAAATCACTCGTTTAATCCCATGAGACACAATCAGATGTTGTTTCTTTCTTTCTCGCTGAGTATTGATCGATTTTCTCTTTATTAGCAGGGTTTCCTTTGAGAACAAGGCGAACATGCGGGCGGTTTTCTCGATTTTAATCCCGCCTGGTTGCGGTTAAACTGATGTGATATATTTACTAACTCCCACAATAATTGATACCTGTCGGCCTTTTCCAATCCGCCAGCATTTCAAGATTCATTGTATATGTTATTCTCACGGTGGAAACTGTTATACCTCACTGTCAATTGGTACAATATACAAATAAAAGTTTAGAAAAAGACCTGCCAAATATAATCCCCATCAACTGGACCGCTATTTGCCCTCATCAACAGAACCGCTATTTGACTTTTGTAGTATCTGCTGGGGAATGAATTAACCTTGACAATAACGATGCCTTTATCCAAAACATTTTAAAAATGTAACGCCTCTTTGTTAAAGAGAGAAAAGTGATATGAAAGGTTCTTGGAAAGCGGTGCCTTTAACGGCTATAATTACCGACTATATAGGCGGAATCGTTTGTATATTGAAGTGTTTAGCTTATTTTTACCACAAATAGTTATTATAGAACGCAAATTTTCTAATGTACTGTGCGTACATCTCCTAGAAGAGATGTGTTTTTTAAAGACGTTTTGTACGCTGTGTAAGTTTTGTACGTTGAAAAACTGAAATCAACCATGAACAGTGCTTACAATTGAACGAAAAGAATTGTTTGAGAACAAAACAAATGCAGAAATAGAACAACCTGCTTTATCATTTTTTAAATGAATTTACTTTGTTGCAGTATTCTGTCACAGCGGTGACAAAACAATAAGTCAACAAAATTGCAGCCACTAAATTCAAATATTCCTTGGAAGCTAGGCAGCTGCGGACGGGTTGTCAATTTACGCTGGTTGGCGCGTGTCAGATCAATTTATACATTTCGCTTTTTAAACTCTTGGTTTTATTTTACGTTTAGATAAAGTAATGCCGAGAAAACATTGGAGAACCACAAAACCTCGACAGTGATGATACGAATCATAAAAGAAACGGAGGCTGATCTTTGTTCTGAATTTCAACAACAAAGCAAGCTTGTTTCTGTTCAGTTGTTATCACCTGCTGAGATGTGAGGAGAGGAAATATAATTGTGCCTAGGTTTACCTCCAGTTATTGATGAGGTAATTTCCGCACGGGCTCGACTGAAGAAAACAGTGCAGGCGTTTAATTAAGTTATATCAAGTGCCTTTTTGTCAAAACGATCACTTTCTGGTGCCAAACTGACGACGTTTTGAGGAAGAAGACTCGGTGAATTCCGGTCCGTGCCAACCACTGCAAACAAATCAGCGCTGAAAACTCGCGTTGAAAACGATCGAAGACAGGAAAGGCATTTTTTTTTCAAGATGGCTGGAGAGGCGATTCACCTGGCTAGTGCTGTATGTCTGTCCGTTTTATCTGTTACCACAGTTACAAGCAATGTTCTTCTTCTTATTGCTATTTGGAAAGACCCACTGAATTGCTTTAGTGCCCCGACAACAAGTTTCATCGTGGGAATAAGCTTAGCGGATCTGATAACAGCGCTTACAACAGAACCTTTTTTTCGCAACGTATTATTACGTTGTGTACTTCGAGGGAGTGGATGCAGTCAGTAGCGTTCTAAAAACGCTTTTTACAGCCGGAAGCAACATTTCCACCGTAGCTATCTGCTATTCGTTCCTGATTCTCTTGGCTTTATCATGGTCCCAGTACATCGCTATCAAATGCCCGCACAGTTTTAAGAGAATCGTTACAAAGAGAAACGCGATTATTTTCATTTTACTGAGCTTACTGTATTTACTGATCTTCACGTCTCTGCAGTTCACGGGAATAAATCACTACACTTTTCTAAAGATCAATCTAGCTGTAAATTCCTCTTTCCTGTCAGTGAACTTGATGGTGATTTTGTTGTTACTGAATGCAGCCTTTAGACGCCATGTTAACCGAGGGCGCGCGTTTCAGCTGCCGGAGGAAAACTCTTCACCAAGACGAAACGAAAAACTCGCCGTGAAAACCTGCAGCAGCAGTTCACGGCAGTGGCAATGTATTTAGCAGCTATTCTTTTGTTGTCTGCCTTACCCCATGTGATAACTGCTCAGATATTTTTGTATTCCGTATCTAACGAGTTATCTCCACAGACCATTAAGAATTTTCAGATAGCTCTTGAAATCTCTGATCTGCTGTTATTTGTCAAAGTTTGCCTGGATACCTTTGTTTATGCCTGGCGCCTACCAACTTATCGTCGAACGATAAAGATGCTGTTTTTTCGAAGGAAAACGGAAAGAAATGGAAACGCAAATGATAGAAATGCTAATCGCTCTATCGAGATTTCACTTTAACTGTGGCATTTAAAAAATATATATATGGCATAACTAGAACCTTAAATCAAAATAAACGAACTGTTAACTGAAGTTTAAAAGCCCCAAACAAAGGGTGAACGAATGTATTTTTATCCTGTAATCAGACTTATTTTTCTCTGTTCTGAGTTCATGTGTTTCTGTTGAGATTCACGTTTTTAATTTCTTGGAGGCCATTAAGCGTAATCAATGCTTGTCTTTTATTGTTTGAACAGTTTGACACGTATACTTCAAATATGTATTAATATTACTATTTTGGCTGGAGTGTAACGCCTTGTATGTGAAATCAAAATCGCGAGAAAATCGATTAAATAATGTGTGCTCCTAGAAACAGAAAATGAACAAAAGTTTTATACAAAAAGAAAGTGTTGTAAGTCACACCTATGCTGTGCGGATCACAAGAGTAATAAAGATAAATTAGTTCCAGTAATTTGAAAAAATAAAATAAAAACAGATCAAAAGTGCAAAACGGACAGCGAGAAAAATTGACCATGCAGTGGGACACGGCCTCCTCCCCCTTCCACGCCTTTCCCAGAAACTGTCTGTCTTACTTAACAAGCAGATCCTGTAAAAATGTCGAGCGCTTTGTACAGATTGCCTTTCAGTGTGAAAAAAGCGCACAGCACTTTAAATATTGAATCCCATTTAATTGCTTTATTGGCACATTTGAGTTTGGGCAAATATTCTATTTGCAGACTGCTAGAGTTAGTTCCAGTCCTCTGTGTTTACCTTGAACTATATGATAATATACCGTAAAATTCCGGTTATAAGCCCCCCCGCTTATAAGCCCCCCCGGTTATAGGCCCATCCACCTGGAAACAAAAAAAAATACATGCGATTATAAGCCCCCCCCCCCCCCCCGAATATAAGCCCCCCTCTGCCGGATCAGAGTACTGAAAAGGGCTAAATGTTGCGTTATTATGCGTTTTTAGCTAAAAAACGCATTTCAATCAACACTCCAGTGGCCCGTTTCGGAACGTTATTTTTAATCCGCTTATAAGCCCTCCCGGATATAAGCCCCTCCACTTATATCCCACCCACAAACCCTTATGAAATTGTATAAGCCCAGGGCTTATAACAGGAATTTTACGGTAAGTTTTAAAAGGATCTACGTCACGGACAACGTAGGCTCGATTTCCAGCCGCTTTTTGGGGAAATCGGGGGGAAACAAAGACCGAACTCGAGAAGGCGGCGGAAATCGAGCCTACAGACAACGCATATTGAAAAAAATGGCAAATTTTTCAAGTTTGGCATCTGTAATCTGTCTAAATCTTCATCAATTTAAACCATCCTAATTTATTTTTGTTTTTATTACTCCATTGGCGTTTTTCATAATTAGAAAACTATTATTTTTGAGGTTTCTTTCAATTTGAGAGTAATCAGAAAATGACTTAAGATAACGTAACAAAATCCTTTAAAAATACGAAAGCTTTGATCATTTCCATGCTGTTTGTTTATAGTTTATTTGTCTGCTGTGCAATATATGTGTTATCACAAAAACGTAACAATAAAACCTTTTTTCGCTTGTATGTCTGAGTGGAGCTCGACAAATATCAGTTACACGAGATGCTGAGGTGTAGCACTGGTATGCCGGGGGGCAGGTGTGTGTGTGTGTGTGTGGGGGGGGGGGGGGGGGGGGGGATGTAGACCGGTCCGGCAATGAATCTGCTATATCAAGAGTGAAAGAGGATCACTTTTTTTGGTCGAAAAAAATTATCGATTGTTATTGACTGATAACAGAAATCGTAATAAAAAAATACTCACTCTGGATTGCCGATAGAAAAAAAAAGGAATGATTGACTGACTGATTGCATACTGATTTTTTTAATCTTTATTAAAAATAAACTAAATAATTAATTGAAAGATACCCTTTGTTACTAAAGTACTAACAGAAAGAAACAAGAATACAAAATAATAAATACATAACATTACAATCAACCAAACACTTTGGGAAATTTTGATATAAATCACCAATTTTTCCACGTAGAACTTGAAATAAACCTTTCTCGCAGAAAAGGGGGAGGGGTGGTGGTGTCTAGATGACCTAGTTCCCGTTTCACGATTCCCAGCTATTCCGCTCGCTTCACTCGCGTAGCCTGTTCACAGGCTAGTTTCACGAAAAATAAAATAGTCATTTCGTGATTCACAAGGAAAAAAAGGCCTCTCACGGATCACGAAAAAAAAGAACCCTTTACCATCCTCATTAAAGGCTGGTTTTCACTGACGACGGAGTCAGAGTGGTAATCAGGAGGCGCGCAGAGCGTCGGAGTCGTAAAAGAGTTTTTTTAATTCCGGATCGCGGCTCATGCACTGCGTATACGAGCACAGGGAACCCAAACGCTGTATTAGTTATTCATAATCTTAAAATAAAAATGTTCTTATTTACTTGCGTTCCTGTGTTTTTTTTACCGGTTTTAGGGGCGATTTGAATCAGAGCGAAGGTGGTTTACGTTGCGAGTTAATCGATCTGTCGCAATGTTAATACGACGCGCCTCAAGTTTCAATTTTTATTAACTCAAGTTACTAACACCATTAACTATTAACTCTCCTCGCGGGGAGTTTCGTGTTTCAATTAATGGTCACGAGAAGTTATTAGTTATTCATAATCTTAAAATAAAAATGTTCTTATTTACCTGCGTTCCTGTGTTTTTTTTTTACCGGTTTTAGGGGCGATTTGAATCAGAGCGAAGGTGGTTTACGTTGCGAGTTAATCGATCTGTCGCAATGTTAATACGACGCGCCGCAAGTTTCAATTTTTATTAACTCAAGTTACTAACACCATTAACTATTAACTCTCCTCGCGGGGAGTTTCGTGTTTCAATTAATGGTCACGAGAAGAGAAGAGAGACAATTTAACTTTTATTTATCCGATCTGTAACGTTTTGGCAGATTTTGTTAAGAAACAAGAGAATTACGCCTCGAATTCAAGCTACCCTGATTTTTAGTTTCATCCCTTGTCTCCTTCTCTCTTCTCTCACGCGAGGGGAGCCATAGTTAATAATAACAGTTAAAGTAAAACTTGAGACATAATTGAGGTGCGTCGTATTGACATTGTGACCGTTGACCCCTCCGCCGCGAGAAAAATAACGCCTGATCGCAGGTTATTACCGTTTAAAACTCGCAACATAAACCACCTTCGCTCTGATTCAAATCGCCCCTAAAACCGGTAAAAAAACACAGGAACGCAGGTAAATAAGAACATTTTTATTTTAAGATTATGAATAACTAATACAGTGGAACCCCGATATAACGATCCTCGATATAACGATATCCCCGGTATAACGATGAATATGCTATGTCCCGGCAAAAGTTACAGTAAAATGTATGGAACAGAACCCCGATATAACGATCTTTGATATAACGATATTCCCGATATAACGATGAGAATTTAGCGGACCGAGCGTTAAAATCTTCCGAGATATAACGATATTACAGTATCAGTGCTATAAAAATTGAATTTAATATAATTCGAGTACAGTAATCTGTAACGTTTCTGTCAACAGCTTGCAGTCTCTCAATTTCAGTATCTTTGACTCCTTTTTGTGACCAAACGTATACGTTGCCGTGATTTCAAGGCTGATGCCTTTGTTTCTGAGTTTTCCTGTAACTTTAATTATTTGATACTCATAACAAGTTTAATTAAATAATATGCAGTAAAAAAGTACATTTTAATTTTACCCCGATATAACGATATTTTCGGCTATTTTACGGCCATATCGTTATGTCGGGAGTCTCGATATAACGATACCTCTATATAACGATATAATTTCACTGCTCCCTTGGCATATCGTTATATCGGGGTTGCACTATACAGCGTTTGGGTTCCCTGTGATACAAGTACACACTAGGGGACTGGTCCCCGAAGCAAGTCCCTGCAACTAGTCCCACTCCCATAGTGTGTGCCGACTTGTATTATCCAGTGAAAAGCAGGAGCCACAAACAGCCTGGCTTCGTAATACAATAAATATATAAGAAAAGAAAAAAACCTTTGCGACAGCTCATAATCTCCTGTCCCCAATTTAGGCTCGTGGTAAAAAGTTAATTTTCGGAGTCGCAGGCATACAGAAGTACTCGGAGGACCTGAGAGCTAGCATTGTGATAGGTTTGGCTACCGCTTCTGTTTGCGACTTCATCAATCGAATTATCAGGGAATTATGGTTTTCACTGGATCACTGGATCGGAGCCATAAGCGGGATCGGAAGAAAATGGAAGCGTTCTGGTTCTTCTGACTGCGTCAAGCTTATGACTCCGAAATTCTATTCTCAAAAGCTCATAAGTACGTAAGCGACCTATTAATTAAAGCTAATTCTCCGTCTCTAGTGAGAACCTGCCTTTCTTTCTCGTTTCTTCTTTCTCGTTGGGCCGAATCCCAGTGGAGGCCTGGGTGCTAATTATCCCCATGTCTCCGAATGTTTAGTTTTCCCGGCCAAGATTTTTGCTTGTTTTTGCGTGGGCGGGCGAGGGAAGGTCCTTCTTGGAGTCCTCCTTGCAAGCTGCTTGCAAACAGCTTCAAGCAAATAGCTCACAATAATTTAAGGAGCTGGAAGCAGTCATAGATCAGACGGTTCAGCCGTTGTTGATAGTTCCAACTTACGCTAAACGCTGCGCAGTTTGCTTGAACAAGAAACCATGAATTCAACGAATGTGACAAACTCGACGACTAAAGATGGCGACTTATATGTATTTAACATATTTGAAGCGTCCGTTTTGATTTTTATATCTGTCCTAGCCGTGGCAACAGCTGTCAGTAATGGCTTGTTTCTGTGGACGTTCTACAAAGACCCTCTGAAGTGTCTCCGAACGCCGTCTGCAATTGTGATCGCTGGTCTAACAAGCGCTAATTTCCTCACTGGCCTGGTCGTCGAGCCAGCGTTTGTGGTGTTTTATATATGGCAGTACGTATCAGACACGGAGGATGTGGAGTTCTTTCTTCGCTTCGCACAAGCTTTTTCTTTTATAACAATGAACACTTCATTTCTTCTCATGCTAGCCCTGGCAATAATTCAGTATTTGCTGATTAAGTACCCCAGGGTTTACCAGACAACTGTGAGCCCAAAGTCTGCGTTTGTTGGAGTGGTTGTAATCTGGATTTATGCTATCTTTTTTGCCCTGCTACCTGAGATGTTTGAAGTTGACGGATATGCATACTTCTTGACTGACATGATACTTCATGTAACACTACTCACGGTTGTCCTGGTGATTCTCTACATTGCCATATACTACGAATTCCGTAACCTAGCTGAACGGCATCGAAATGCAGATTTGGGAGAAAACACAGAGGGAAGAGGTTCTTCGCTTGAGCCAACAGATTCTGAACAGCAGCGGCGTCAGGCTGAAAAAGATTTTGTCTATGGAACATTCATTTTGACACTTATTCTGATAATAACTGTCTGGCCATTCTGCATATCTCTGTTCATAATGTTTAATGACTTTTCAATTGGAGCATATATCGCA
This sequence comes from Oculina patagonica, assembly GCF_052425735.1. Lineage (NCBI taxonomy): Eukaryota > Metazoa > Cnidaria > Anthozoa > Scleractinia > Oculinidae > Oculina > Oculina patagonica. The sequence goes on from NC_135760.1 coordinate 13,708,725, forward strand.
GTGATGATCACCCAGATTTTCTTACTGTGGAAGTTTGCATTGGATCCTTTTGTGTTTGCGTGGCGTTTAAGAAAGTTCAGAAAGTCATTGGTGCTCGCTATGCAGCGCACCTGCTGTTGTCCCAAGCCATCGTTACTTGGAGCTACATACATCAGGGAAGGTGTGACAGCCAGCCCTAGATCAGAGTATGATGACGAGGATGTTGAGGTCACTGTTGTAGACAATAGAGGTCAAGTACAGCAGTAAGATGCTACATATGCTGTACTTATTGAGGTTAGACAGAAGCCTTGTTTTACACTGGCTTTCAGTGTTATGTGCATAGCGGCTTTCTGTCCGCATCCATCTTTCGAGGTCCGTAATCCGCCAATCACTGTCCACTGGCATAACCTTCTGACCTTGTGGGCTCATTTGGATGAAACCAACAACGGTATACATTGGATTTGATTGGCTCATTTAAAACAGCACGTCAAAAGATGCTGTCGAAAGATGATGTTGAAAGATGTTTGTGAGAGGACCCTGAGAGATAGCTATGGGCATAACACTGAAAGCTGGTGTAAACGACAAGTCTTTTGGACACAGCACCTGTAGATTTGTGAACCCATGACAAAAGTTTTGGGTTGTTAATTTAGTACTTCAAAGTAATAGTAAAAGTACTTCAAAATATCTGGATTTTTAGGGCACTGCTTGTTTTCTAATGGACATGTTTTAACCCAGAAACCAGGCTTTCAAAGGGTTTTATGGTTCAAGGGTTTTGGACACACAAAAAACCTTGGCTTATAGGGCTCCAACCCTCTCTCTCGCCCCCCCCCCCCCAAAAAAAAAAACAAAAAAAACAAAAAAAACAAAAAAAAAACAGGGCTTTGGGCTCCGGGCTTTGGACTCGTCCCCAGTCGTCTCTCCGTCTCCTATTAATATTAACAAGAGCAGCCGAGGGGAGCGTGAGGGGACCTTTTCCTCCTTCCCATGAGTTTGGTCACGCTTCTAGCATTCCGTTCCCCACGAGAGACGACTGGGGACAAGTCAGACTCAGGGGTAAACTTGGCTCCACACTTTGCAGGAAAATAATATTAGGACTCCAAGAAGTAAACCTACGGGGCTCCAGTTTTCAGAGCAAAAAATTGTAAGGCTCATAATCTCAGCACCCATGCCCAACACATTTCCATTTATACATTAGTTAGGGTGATAGTGTACACAAATGTGCCAATTTTTAAGGATACTTTACCCAAAACACTTGTTGTGTGAATTGGTCTATATACCGGTGGGGGGAAGTAGCACATTCCTGTTAAAATTGTATAGTGTTGCTTCATTGTCTATAATCCCTGGATCACTGTAATTAAAGTTGTTTTACTTGTAGACAACATTAACAATATAGTTTTGAGTATTCCAACTAACCTGCAGGTATTTGTTGTTTTCACTAGGTTCTAGAATACATGTAGATGTGAAGTAGAAAGGTGGTAGCATTTGCTGTAGTTTCAGTGATATAACAAAACAACATTTACTTTTTATGATCATGTTGCTTACCTGGTGCATAAATACCTGCATGAAGTTCCAAGACCTATGCTCCGAAATGCTCTCTGTATCACAGAAAAATGCTGTATGTTAAGGGATGTGGCATAGCTGAGTGCTCAGGGTTTGAAAACCAGAAGTTCCTGGTTGGTCCACCTTGTGGTAATTTATCTTTTCCTTTCTTCCCCTTTTAAAAGAAAAGAATAAACTTTGAGTGCCTCACTTGTTGTTGGCAATTATCAGTAATATTCAGGTTGTTTGTACAATATAGTATTGTTGATAACTTTGTAATTGTAGACTTGCTCCAAGTCGACCTTGTATAAACGGAAGCAGGCGAGAAGCAAGTGATAGCAAACAAGGTCACAAAGCAACTAAGAGGGGGGTTGCAATCTGGGCATCCACCTCCGGGGCCCCCACCCTGTTCATCCAAATTTAAATTTTTAAAACAAGGGGTTTCTCAGAGAGTGAGTCCTGTAGGGTTTGAAAGTAGCAAAAAACAGGGTCATAACCAGACATTTTCTATAGACGAGGCAAGATCTTGCTACTAGGGGGTTCTGGGGGCATGCCCTTGAGAAAATTTTGAAATCTAGAAGTAATATATCAAACACGAGAGGCAGTGTTTCATCGGGATATCCAAACACCGAGAAGAGAGTTGAAAATACAACACGCAGCGGAGTATTTTTGACGAAATTCGAGGTGTTTGGATAGCCGATGAAACACTGTCTCGAGTGTTTGATATATCTTCTCAACTGAAACAAAAACTACGAAGTAAACAGAGAAATAAAATCGTAAAAATCTATGTTAATTAAGATCGGGTTTCCAAAGCACCGTCACGGTTATAATTTTCTTTGTTTTAACTTGATGAATTATTAATGAGTTTGAGAAGCTCTGAACCTCTTTCTTTAAATTTTTTATAAGGTATTTCTTGAGAAAAATCAATCTTTTTCAACTTGGGATTATTTTCCCAACAAAACATATTTTGTGTTTCATTTTGGGTTAAAATAAATCAAGATGAGGCAGATATTGTTTCAGAACTTTATGATAGTCTGGTTCCTTAGCCTGCTAATTTATGCACTGACTCCTTTTGCTCGGTGTCACTTTGTGTGTTCCCGGGAAAACATGCATTTAATTATAAGCAGCAAGGAGCAAATGAGAACCCGCTGCATTTGCAGGCTATAACTTTCTCTTTTTTACACTGTTCTGTAAATACAGTAAATCGTTAAGGTAGCACTGCAGAGTGCTGCTCTGTAAAGAAGGTTGCATTTTAGGTTTAAAGTTATACATAGAGAAAAACATACAGCATAGTAGCATGGTGTCTCTTCAGTCATCTTATCAGTTAATGCACCTATCAATGTTAAGCCGCTGGGGGGTGGGGGGTGCTGGGCATAACCACGGGATTTGGACAGCAATGGTTTGCCTGTAGTAGGGACTTTTGACCGTTTTAATGGATTTTTCTTACAACATTTTATTGAAGTTTTATGACTCTTTTGAACATCCACAAATGCTCTGGGGTTGGGCATTTGAACAGAAAGTCTCTGCTAAGATCAAATGCCTGGGCTATGCCTAGCCTCCCCCTCCTGCGGCTTAACATTGATAGGTGCATAAGTATGTATGGCTGAGTCTTGACATGACAAAAATAAATATTATAGATCAGCAGTTCAGAAAATAGTTTTTAATAGCTCATTATATACATAGATCTTATGTCAGCTGTCTTGACTTTGTTGGTACATTTTGTCGATTTAATAGTCATGTAAGGCTGTCTTATTTCTTGTAAACTGGAACTGTAGAGCTGAGCAGAGAAGTTCACAATAAGTTTATTATATAATGTGTAAAATAGAACTTCATATTTAGTAGGGCTGTAAAGCTGAGCAGAGAAAGTTCACATTAAGTTTATTATATAACATGTAAAATAGAACTTCATATTTAGAAGGGCTGTTAAGCTGATCAGAGAAAGTTCACCATAAGTTTATTATATAATGTGTAAAATAAAACTTCATATTTAGTAGGGCTGTTAAGCTGATCAGAGAAAGTTCACAATAAGTTTATTATATAATGTGTAAAATAGAACTTCATATTTAGTAGCGCTGTTAAGCTGAGCAGAGAAAGTTCATATTACGTTTATTAAATAATGTGTAAAATAGAACTTCATATTTAGTATCAGAAGTATTTCCTTAAAGGAAACAAAAGAAAAAAAGAGAAGAATTGAATAATGCACTTTTGGTTTTCAAAAAACAGATGTATAACATTTTGTAGTACCAATAGTTGCCAATAAAAAGTCACTTTTATGTTAAAGTTTTTTCGTCTATTTTAAGCAAGAACAGGAATGAGTGAGTTCACAGGGGGTAAGGTCTCTTTTGTCCTTAAAATCATAAATAAAAATATCAAATCCCGAACTAACGCGGCAAGTAGCCCCTGTGCTAAGCGAGAAAAGAGATCATATTTTTTGGGGGGAGGAGGTTGACTACGTAATGAAAAACAAAACCCCTATTTCTTGTCTTTACAGGGAGCCCCTTCTCTGAAAATTACCTTTAACGTAAAATGAAGAGGAATGCATTTATCTGAAAGAGAAAGAACAGACTCGCGGTATGACTGCTTGCAGTTCCACCCTCCTCTTCTTCTAGAAAGTCGGTTAAATCGAAAAGAAAAGAAACTAGGCAGTATGTAAAACCGGTCCGTCTGATCAGGTCTGATTGCTTAGTTTGGTTTAGCCTCTTTTTAAAGGATAACTTGACAAGCCCAAATCTCGTGTGTCGATCCTGATCGTTTTAAAGCAGACGTTCTTTGGAGTGGTTGCGCAAAGCCCGAACGAGCGGAAATGGGAAGACGAAAGGAAGGGAATAAACGACTCTTACTTTATTTTTGGAAACCAAATAGAGACCGCACTCCTCAAAAAAATATTAAAATAAATAAAAATACTTTTTCTCGGCACAAAACCCATGCCCACGCCGCACTTATACAAGGGAGTAGTCCCCGGCCCGCCTAGTCATGTCAGTAACGTAGCCTGAGTTTCAGGCTTTTCTTTTTTGCGCGCTCAGGATATGCTTAATGTTGTACCGCGTGAGGAGAAGCGTTGCGTGACTTGATGGAAGCGTCAAGAGGCGCGGCAGCAAAGGCTACGTATACGGTCGGTGTGTTGTCAAGTCCATTGCCTTCTTACAGCAAGCATCGTTTATTCGTTTTTAAAATTTAATTTGCGGTGCATTTCATTTTGCATTTGACCATGTCTGTTGAGCTCGTCAAACACACCGGAGGGTGTCACTGTGGTAAAGTTCGGTTTGAGGCGTTAGCCAAGCCTGAGCTCACGGCTTACGACTGCAAGTAAGTGTTTACCAGATTTTCGTGACATGTACACCGCCCAAGGGTCCCCAAGAAAAAGGCGGAAAATCTTGAACGAAGTTAGCGCTCTACAGCGCTTCAACACAGGCTAAGGATTACAAGTTTCTATCTCCTGTGTTTATTTATTATATCGAAAGAAGGCGTACGGTTCTGTCAATGAAAAAGCGAGGTATATGCAATCTGTAAGATGTGCGTCAGTGCGTGACAATCTGCTGCGCGCTGCATGCGGGTGGCAATGATGTTGTGTGTCTATCAGCATTTTTGCAAAAGAAAATGTGCTGAGCTGCTTCTGATAATTTTAACAGGTCTTCAATATTTTCTGATATTTTTTCAACAGCTGTACTATTTGTGTGAAGAAAGGAATGTTACTAGTTCTTCTTCCAAAGGAAAATTTTAAATTACTGCAGGTGAGTGATTCTTATACAGTATAAGAAAATCAAAATATGGTGTTAAAATTGGCTGAAATCTCCAAGTAAATTATGGTTCATGTAGTGGCAGGCCCGCAAGTGCTTACTGTAAAAGCACATCCAATGATTGTGTGCCAGAGTAAATTGATAATGACCCACCCCTCCCCTCGAAAAAAAAATCTGAAGCACAGAATCACCCTGGACCTGTTGCTACAGTTCACGACAAGGCACATTTACTATTAAGGGATATGTGCACTCTAGGGTTGAGAAAAAAAAAACAATAATGGCATCATCATTCTATTTTCAGGCTCTAACAAAACTGATTTAGGCATTCCAGTCTTTTTTAGTTATTGCACCCCCTCTCGCCCTATACGTTATCCTGAGAGTGCCAGGATTTCCAAAGACAACATGCCCATGTCCGAAGACCTACAAACTGAAAGTATTCCAAAGATATTCAAAACCTATCTGGTTCCAGTCCCAGGAAGTGTTTTGCTAAACACTACCTTGTTCCCAATGCATTTCTTGTCAAAACTCAGCGGAGATTTTGGGGAAAGTATCGTCATTTACTCATTTTACACCGAGTTTTCGTTTGTCGCATTGGTTTGAGTTTATATTTTTTTTGGAAAGTGTGTTATGGTTGTAATTGCTCGCATTTTTCAACTAGGCGTGAGAAATTGGTTCAAGGCATGAGTTGGCGTGAGATCGAAGTTTTCAACTTGCAGGGGTGAGAGTTGGCAGGTATACTGCCCCTCTTTGGCTACATAATTTGTAGAAACCATCATGGTGGCTATAATGAATACGGCATATAAACTGCAACAAATTGGGCAATTTTTTTTTCTTCTTGCTTATTAGGGAGAGGACAATATCTCCTGTTACACATACAACACTCACCAAGCTAAGCACTACTTTTGTAAGACATGTGGAGTCCAACCATTCTACCAACCTCGCACTAATCCTAATGGACGTGGCATTTCACTACGCTGTTTGGATGAAGGAACAGTGCAGAAAGCAAATATTGTTTCTGTTGATGCCTTAAACTGGGACAACTGGCAGAAATACCTGGATGAAAATCCCAAGGCAAGAAACCTTACTGAGAACGTGGTGTAGTACAAGCCTGGCAAATTAGTAATCTATGCACCTACCTAGTATAGTATATAATTTCACTTTCACGTCAGTATACAATGAAATCCCGATTTTTTGAACCTCCAAGGGAGATGAAAATTGGTTTGAGAATTTAGGAAAATTGCAGTGTTCGACTTCGTGAAGCAAATTTATCCAAAGGAAACGACTCTTGGTTCAAGTCATCACGAGGTTTGAAAAATCAAGGGTTTGAAAATTGGGATTCCACCGTAGTTAATGGCAGTTCTGTTTTTAATAAAGCTATTGTGTAGTGAAGCAGGGCTGTAAGCAGGATTTTTTGATGGGTGGGTGCGAGCGCTGGAGGCCTGAGCTTCTTGGCAGGGGAGGGACGTGGTCTTGGGGTATTCTTCCCTTAGAAATTTAAAAAAATTGAGTTATTGAAGTCCACATTTCCAGCATTCTGAGAGTCATTTAAACCCTCACTCCCCTATTAGGTGGACCTTTTTGGCCAATGGGGCGGTGCGGACGCACCCATTGCGGCCCCCTGCCTATGGCCCTGTGAAACTCCCTAGGTCAGCAAACTCTAACATACAATGTATTATACATGGCTTTGTTACCTTCAGCATATTATAACGACCCATAGCATTGACCCAAACTATTAAATCAGTCTTCATGACTAAGTAATGCTAAGGTATCGTGTAGTATAGCTCTTTTTAATGGCTATGTCAGCAGATGATCATCTAGCTATAAAATCTGTAACAAACTGTGCAGCATTAACTTTTGCATTCTGCTGTAAAGCGTAGTTTGCACTTGTTATGTTATGATGATGAGGTTGGGTTGGTTACATGCTATGTATTTAACTAGGGTCACTCCTGTGTTGTACTTGTCTTTGATTATGAAGCGTGAAAAGTTGCTGTTGAAATGGTAAAACCGGTAGTGATTGCAAAATAAAGTGCTTGAATTGGTTGCCCTGCAGAGTTTTACATGTCTACTTGGGTTTGTGAAAATGTCTTCCTGTGAAATAGCTGTAGTCCTGTGATTGTTCCCCATCCCAGGTGTGGTATATTTCAAAAGTTTTTGTTTGATACATTTATCATTATGTGAGCTAAAGGTCTTGACAAATGAGTTAAGGCACTGGCAGAGATTCCAACCCTTTGTAAGGGAAAATAGGGAGTATTATTAGCCCTGAAGGTGGGAACCTCTTGAGGGGTCTGGGGGCATGTTCCACCGGACAATTTTGCAAATTTAGGTTCTCTCAAGTGCCATTCCCGTCATTTTGACATCATTTCTGAGTTATTCTATAAGGTCTTTATTCTTTTCACAAACATTTTTGGTGCTTTTCTTTACTTTTGTTACACTCAGATCGCAAAAAGTACTTAAGATTAGCAATTCTTTCCTTGTTTTCAGAATTTTATGATAAATCAGGAGAATCTCATAGAAATCGGGAGAGCATGAGGCAACGCATCAAATCGGAAGACTCTGATCAAATCAGGAGAGTTGGAACCTCTGCACTGGACATCATAAGGCTTCAGCTTTTTGAAGTTTTGTGTGAACAAAAAACCTACCAAGTCTGATTTTTTGGACTGAATCCATTTTAACATAGCCTAAAAGACAAGGCAACTGTTTTTTTTTTAATTAATGCATTTTCTTTATTATATTTTACTTTAACAGGACTATAACTTTATCAAAAGCAATGAAACTCTACAACAAAAAGCCTTTTTGAAGTATGATTGTTTTCACCTAGTGCAAATTGAGTGCATGATTTATTTATGGGGGGGGGGGCAAAGTTTTCTGTGCATATTTTACACATGCAGATACAGATATCTAAAAACTTAATGCCAAATTGATTTTTGGATACTAAAGTCCTGTTGTTTTCCTGTGCAAAAGTCTTTTTAGCTCGCCACACAATCTTTCTTTTTTCTTGTGTGGGGTGCCAAAAGACAACTGTGTAAGAGACTAGTAAGAGACTGGTGTGGAGTTTTATTCCCCTTCAACCCTATTTCTTAGATCGTTCTTTGATTTCAGGATTTTCTGCAATGAATTTTTCCCAGTTTTTTCCATCACAAGCCTCTAGTTCCACACTCTCCACTGTACCCTCATCAAGGCAATGTGGCATGATTCCATAGCCATCTGGATTAGAACGAGGCACGTAAAAGCTCTGCACCCCACAGGTCTTGCAGAAAAGGTGCTTGGCAGCACGAGTATTGAAAGTATAGCATGTTAAATGTTCTTTACCCTAAAGAAAGAGGAGATTGATAATATTAAATGGGCTACATGATTTTAAGCATTTGCCTGATGTACACAACATGATGGTGATTGTATTGGAGTACTCTAGAGGGCTTACCATTTTGCATTTTAAATAGGCAGGTACAAAAGTCGGACTGGATCAACTTGGATTGTTGATTTGAATAAGAATAGCAGCTATTCAAGGACGAGGAAGATTTACACAATAGATGCTATAATTTCTTATTCAAATCAATGATCCAAGATGATCCGTTCCGACTTTTGTCCCCACCCAATTTAAAATTCATCATGGATATGGAAGACACATGGAAGGGATTCATTGAAATGTAGTGCTGGTGGGATTTAGCCAACAGAGCAGGACTTTAAATTTTTTTTTAGACCAGAGGCGGCGGAGCGTTTTGGAATGTGGGGGGTGGGGGGCTGAGACTGTCCCAAAAATACTCGGCAGGTTTTCATATTTGGAGAAACTTTTTTCTGTTCTAGTAACTTTTTGTTTTCTGAGCAGTTTCTAGACTGAAGATTCTCGGATTGTCGTTCCAGTGCCAGCCAAACTTTCCCAATCAGTTTTCGAAGTTTTCCAAAGATAAACGCACTTTCCCAAAGACTTTCAAGGAAGTTTCACAGATGTTTGAACTCACTCACAAGACAGAATATCTTGACAAACCAACTTTACACTTAGCTCCTGAAATTTTCGGCACTAAAACATGAGGGGGGGGGGGGGGGGCTGCTGAGCCCCAAATGTTTTGGGTTTCACCACCTATGTTAGATAAACAACTCAAGAGGCCCTCAAGTTATAAGTCAACTTGCAAGGTCAGGAAAGAGAACATTAACAACAAGCTTGATCTGGTTGTTACCTCTAACAAGGTAAAGTCATCTTTTGGAACAATAAAATGCCTGTTTTGCTTCTTCTTGCAAATGCTGCAGCTGTCAGGGGGAAAAAAATGTTGGGGTGAAACAACATTAACCCACCAATGATTGATAGACATGCATGAAATGTTATAGGCTTACCAAAATTTTTGATCAGAATGAAATATAAACATAATGCATCTATCAATGTTTCGCTTCGCTGGAGGGAGGAGGGGGCATAGTTTTTTATATATCCCACACCAGGGCATTTGTGGATAATCAAAAGAGACACTTAACGTAATAAAAGATACGCTAAAGGGTCGACTAAAATGGTCAAAAAATCCCAACAACGGAAAGATAAATGTTGTCAAGTCCCCGCCTATGCACCCCACCAGTTTAACATTTGTCCCGGGTTTGGTAAATAACATTGTAAATAATTTCGCCATTATTTTTTCTTCCAGAAAGCTTAGGCATGAACTAAGCTCAAAATTTACTTGCAGTCGTAGACATGAATCACCGCAGGAGCCATTACTTCAAATCGAACCCTTCCACAATGGCAACCGCCCTTGTGTTTCACAAGCTGTTGTTCTTTTGCCTCCGCCATGTTCAAAATCTTCCAGGCGCAACCAGCGAGCGCGCGGTTACTAAGGCCACCCTCCTGAGGACGGCATATACTAAAACCCGAAACAACGAAACGAAACCACCGAAACGAAACCACCGAAACCACCGAAACGAGCGAAACGAAACCGCCGAAACAACCGAAACGGCCGAAACGAGCGAAACGAAACGAAATCACCGAAACAAGCAAAACTTCAAGATTTTCGCCACTTACCATACTATACACCCCGTTTAGCCTACTATACACTCTGATTAGCCTACTACACACTCCGGTTAGCCTACGTTTCACTTAGGTTAGCCTACTATGCACTCCGGTTAGTTTACGGTTAGCTCTCAATAATTGTAATGGGTTTTGCTTGTTTCGGTGATTTCGTCTCGTTTCGCTCGTTTCGGCCGTTTCGGTTGTTTCGGCGGTTTCGTTTCGGTCGTTTCGGTGGTTTCGCTCGTTTCGGTCGTTTCGTTTCGGTGGTTTCGTTTCGTTGTTTCGGGTTTTAGTACATGCAGGACTACCGACCTACTCGTCCCAGGCCCTGTGAACGACGTTGGTTGAGATCATCAAAAAAGATCGACGTGGAATCAGAGAATATTTGCACAACCTGTCTTCATCAATATGCAAATGTTGCATATTGATCATTTTCCTGTTCTCCTGAGCAGTTTGAAGAGTAAAATAACAAAAGTACCATAGATTCATGAAGATCTTGCTTATTGCCTCGCTGACGTCGGAAACAGGGAATTGTTCCACTGCCGATCGAATAAAGTAAGTGTGATAATGGGGTGCTAATAAGTCTAATAAGTTTGTCTGAAGTTTTGCCGTGAATCTCAGCATTACCTGATATTAAGCTTGTCTACTTTTCTTTAACGCAAAATTTGATTGATACAGAGGAGAAAAGTTTTCCGTAGGCTCAGTCTAGTTCGGTTTTCGAATATGTTTTAATAACACAACAACAACTTGTTCTGTAAGTTAATGTGTAAGTCTGACGTGTTACTCTTTGTTTTCACGTGTATTTTTAAAAAGACTTGCTTCCTACCGGTATATGTTCATTTGACCTTAACAGAAACACTGTGACCATAAATTAATTTTTGCAGACTTTCCAAGTAACATCTTTATGGTGCATGTAAACTTTTTACGATTAACTCTTGAGTGGGGGGGGGGGGGGTACTCCCATATGTAAATTAGGATTCTCATCGTCTCACTTAGGGGTATGGGGTAAATTACAGATTTTGGTCTCACTTAGGGAGTTCAGGACAAAATGCCAAGTTTTTTTTTAGCCAACAAGGTCTTGCTTAGGGTAAGAAAAAATGTTGTCATACTGTGTCAGCAGTATAGACTGATCAGGCATGAAAAGTGATATCTTTTAGGGGTCCATATCAGGGGTCCATGAAAAGTGATATCCTTTAAGGGTCCATATCAGGGATCCATGAAAAGTGATATCTTTTAGGCATTAATGTTATACTGATGCTACATTTCATGTTCATGACGATTTTCAGGAGATGTCTGTGTGATTGTAACATTGATTGCTGGCTTCGCTGTGTTACCTGCTTCAAAGATGGTTTGTCGCTGAAGGAGTTTGTTCATACACATGGTCTTGAATGTGTCCTTGGTATTCATGCCTGGAGAGCTGGAAGGCTTTTATTAGGTAATGTATTCGCATTTTGTTGAAAATCACAAAAATGTTCAGGTTTATAATAGGAGGGGGAACACTGTTCAATGGAAGCTAAGGATATCATTTGACAAGAAATCCAGAGTATTATCTAATGTTTCTCAGAAGAACAGATCATTTTGCCCAAATATTAAAGAATAACTTTTTGATGACTGGGGTGTGTTTGTGTGTTGGGGGTAAGGTGGGTTGGGGAGGGGAGGGTGTAAGGATGCCATAAAAATAGTGCAATATCAACACATGATTGACAAGCAGACAGGTGAAATTGATAAATAAAGTAAAATTTCAAACTTACTGCATTATCAAATACCTTTTAAGATAAATGCTTGTCTACACCAGATTGCCCTGTCCCATTTTCCATCATATTTGGAGGAACCGATCTTAATGAACACCACAAGGACAAGGAAAAGTTTGAGACCATGAGCAAAGTGGTGGAGAAGGCAAGGTAAATTTAATAATAAATTTGTTACACTAGCACTGTTATTGGGGTTGTCAATCATACATGATTTCAAAGCAAAAAGGAAAAATTGATTCAGGAGCCATTTGTTTAATAATTTAGCTGCTTAATGTATCTCAAATCCTGTGTCAAAACTTGCTGTCTTGATTTTGAGTTTTGTTTTCCATATCCAGAAAATACAAAAATATTTTTTTTGCATGTTGAAAAATGCTAGATATTTATGTGGTCATCCATTCGTGCATTTGATTGACCATTAAAATAGATTTCAAAAAGTTCTTGAAGACTGACTTGTCAAATAATTATGTTCACAAATCTGGTCACCTAGGAACACAGAAATTATGTTCTTACGTTTGAAGACGAAGGTTAAGGAAACATCAGGGAGAAAATAATTAATACTAACAGTGTAAGTACATTTTAATGTTGTATTTCAGGTATCTTGTGGCGTTTAGCAGTCCAATGAAAAAGCAAGCACTTGATCTGTGGGTGAGGCATTAAGAGTGATCCTCAGTAAATATCATGGGCAGGGGCAGATCTAAGGGGAGGGTACAGGGGGTGCGCAGCCTTCCCCGAGATGACCTGCAGCTTTGTATTTGCTTTTAGAATTTGTTTACTTCACCAGTCAGTTCCACCATTCCTTAGTGGTGCACCCACCCCTAAGAGAAATCCTGGATCTGTCCCTGGTTGGATGACCTTAAACTCAACTTGTTGGTTCTTTGTAACAGCTTTATTCTCGACTTCTCTTACTACAACACATCAAGACACTCGAGAGAGCTCACAGCACACACTGCTCTCTGTACAATGTACTTGGTCATGTCACCCATTTGGCCCATAGCAACCACAGTGACCAGTGTCAATTGACAACATAGTAACACAACTTAACAGAAAACGGAATAAGTTCAGGAAGTGGGAGGGACATCAACCATAAGGCACAAAATGAACCTGATTTTTTTCAAACATGTTTCAAAGGTGTTTCAAACAGTTTTCCAACAGATTGCAAATTTGCTTCAAACAAAACTATCCTTCAGCTCTCTTATGATTTAAGCCCCCCTTTTCATTTGAAGGATAATTTTACATATTAAATAAATGTTCATTTTGTTTCACAGCCAAAGTGTGGAGAGAAGATAATTTTACAGCCACAAGGTAGTCAATTTATTTTAACTTCTTTGATTTAAGATAACCCTCGCTGAAAAACTGCGGGAACTCCTTGGCTTGGTACAAACCCTGAGGTGGTGTTGACACCAACTGGCCAATAAAATATTGCCGTAAATTACAGGTGGTTGTGTAGTAATGAAGTTTTTTCAAAGGACTGGACATTGTTGATAAAAAAGCTGTGCTATTATCATTCATTTTTATCATTCCAAGGTGGCTTGGTAATAATACACACAGGCTTATTACAGTTTTGTTTCTTTCTTTTTTTCATATTGCAGTTTTCAGTGAAATGCGAACTCTGAATTTTAAAATCCAACAAAAATGTTTGGTTTTTTGCTAATATTTTATAATTATGGTGACAGCCAACAAAACATGGAAACAGAAACAAAGAAAATGGAGTGAAATCTACCACACAATTGACAGACTTGACCTTTTGACCCCGGTTGAAGTAAACTTCTGTTTCCCGAGAGGTCCACTAATATGATTGACTGCAGCAAAAAGCGTAAACCGTTTATTGAGAATTAAATTTCAGCGTTCGCACATCACTGAAAACTGCAATGACGTTAATAAGTAAAAAACTGACAGAGAAAAAAATGTCACTTAAATTTTCTCATGTGTTAAAAAAAAAAAATTATGCATCATTTCAGCAGTTTATGTCAAGCCTTCATCAGGATTTAACTTCCACAACCACTTGAGACAAATCACTAGTAAGTAAATACAAACTGTTGTTAGTTATGCCAGATGTCTCTTGCTTAATGATTCCAAGACTTCTGTTATTGTTTTTAATATTCATAATTTTTGTGGTTTTAAAATTTGTCTTTTTTTGCAGATCTAGATAACCATCTAGTTTCAAATGGTCACTGTGATACTGAGAGTCCTAGCTTGGTGGGTTTGCATTTAACTTTTTAAAAATTCAATTAAAAATTGTATAACTCCAATTAAAAAATTTTAAATTTCTAGTATTCAAAACAGGGTTGCCACGGTCAGGGAAAACTCAGGGAAAAACAAAGAATTTTCAAGATCAGGGAAAAGTCATGAAACTTTGCGAAAAAGACAGGGAAAATCTTAGTTCTTGTCAAAGTCAGTTACAAGTCAGGGAATTTTGTTTTCATGGGTTTAAGATCTTGTGAAAAATGTAAAGAGATCAAAAATGAAGAGAAGAATATATCATTATGGTCTGTTGAAAAAGCTGAAGCAAATGTAAAAGTGGATAAATTTGGCTTATTTGCTGGGGTTCTAGTAAGTGGCAACCCTACAAAAGTATATTTTGATTAAAATGGATAATTTTTGTTGGGACAGTTTTCAATTGTTGTTTAACCAATCAAACTAAGCTGCTGGCTGAAACAGGCATATTGTGCTCTTTTATAGCGATAAGTCCAGGGGTGGCTTTAGGGGTGCAAGACCCCACCCCTTTCCTCTTTTGGTTTTTTTAAGAAACGTTTTGTAATCAACTGTCTTTCAAATGGTGTGGTGTTATGCAATCAGAATTCTGTAAACAGCATCTCCATGAAGTGAATTTTTTTATTTGAGGGGGTGGGGGAGGGGAGGGGGTTTGCACTTTTACCACCATTTCTTCAGCCCTGTCTTTCTGAATTTCCAGGATCCTGAAGTCCACCTCCTTGATGTACATACAAGTGCAGTTTGTCATTGCTGTAAGGTAAAGTAAAGTCTGTCTCCGAGCCATGAGGCCCATACAGCCGGAGCTTATCCCGGTTTCTGTAGCATTAAGCGACTAGGAGTATTGCTACTCCCCCCTGGATGGGATGCTAGTCCATCACAGGGTTACCCCCCAGCAGTAAATTCGCCGGTACCCATTTATACACCTGGGTGGATAGAGGCACTGTGAGAGTAAAGTGTCTTGCCCAAGAACACAACGCAGCGCCCCGGCCAGGCCTCGAACCTGGGCTGTTCGTCTCGGAGCCGAGCGCGCTAACCATTAGGCCACCGCGCCTCCCACCAGTTTGTCATTACTGTACTTCATTAATATTACCATAAATATTTATTTTCATTTTCTTTTTCATACAGGTTGTGTTTCTGTTGGTTGCTGGTTTAAGACCTGTTAAAGATCCACTTTACTTGGCAGCATCAATAGCAGGTGTGTAAGCAGTCAGTTGCTTGATGTCTTGAGCAGAAATCATCACAGATTAAAAGTAAAATTTGATACTCGGCCATACTAGGTCAAGTTAGATTTTAGAACATGTTCATTGACTGGACAGCTTTTTGACATTGTACGAGCAATCAAGATGAGCGGTGCAAGTTTGAGCCCTGAGGCCAGGGTCACTGTGTTGTGTTCTTGGGCAAGACACTTGACTCTCACAGTGCCTCTCTCCACCCAGAAGTATACCAGTAACTATTATAGGTTTTATCTTTATCAGTGATATCAAGTGTCTATAGAATCCTTGTGCATGCATTGTATGTGGCCATTGTCGTTATTGTTTATGAATATTTTTATTTAACTGTTCTTTAGAGTGGCATAAGGAGGACAGCCGCATCCATTTGGTTTTAGTGGGACCAGAGGTGGGAATATATTTGTAACTGTACAATCCATTCAAAAAGTATTATAAATTATAATTATTTCAACACATTTGCCTGTGAGAGAGGTAATGGACTGGACTTCCAGTCAAGCTGCCCGGGTCCAAGTGTCGGCCAGCTGGGTTATTGCTCCACACTAGGCTTGGGCAAATACTTTGAAACCTGTAAAATATCCAAACGTGTTATCTGTGAAACCATTGAAAGATTTAGAGATTAATAAATAAGATTTATATTAAAGGGAACAATCTTTTATTTTGATTTTTTGTTGTTCTTTTCTGTATGATTTGCCACAGCTTGACACTGAGTTTGCGAGAGAGATCAAATACCAAGTCCAAAGGTACAAATTGATGCTACCGGTATCTTCATGTACGACAAGGGAGTGTTTACTTTTTAACTGAGATTGTTGTTGCAGTTAATTCTAGAAACAGATGTCAGTAGTCGCATGCTAGAACTGTAAACTATACATTAACAATTTTTATGAGAAATTTGTTCCAATTTCCAGGCACCTTTAGTTAGTTTCCATATAACAAAACAGATTTTAAAAAGAACAAAGAATCGTGACTTATTCAGCACGGAATCAAAAGGAGAAAGTTGATAAAATGCTTGACATGATTCCTATACTTAGAAACACAGTTGTTTCTCATTCTATGTTGATTCCTGTTTGTTGCCAAAGAAATGCTAAAAATTGTGTACACTAAATCCATTTAATTAAATAATTCATTTTACTACATAAATATAAGAATTGTAATTTTAATCTTAGCATAGTTAATTTAAATACACGACTCCACAAGCTTTTAGCTTTTATTATTGTCCTGTAGTACTTTTTCCTTGATTTAAAAATGCCTCTCTTGTTCTCTGCCGTCGTTTCTCGGCTTTCTGTTCGTTGTTTCAGAATCTGTACTGTATAACAAGCCATAAAAGCAAACTTCACGGACGTCGCTCGTCTCCAGGGCCTTATCTGCGTTCAAAATGGTGGCTCGAATATTAACTCCACCCCCTCTTGGAGAAAGAAATGATTACAACGCTATAAACTCACTAATTACAATACTATCGCAATAGTATCGCAATAGTGTCACTACTATCGCAATAGTATTGCAATAGTAATTCAACTATCGCAATACTATCGCAATAGGCAAAATGACCACAATAGTCACCACTAAAAATAAAGTTTTATCTATCTATCTTTAAATAATTTGAACATCTTCCAGACTTCCGGGAGTTGTTATGTTGCCACCATTACAATCATTTGACCTTCATGCAGCAATCCAAAATTGCTTTGCTGTTGTTAACAGTTCAACAAGCGAAGGCATGGCATCTGCACTTCTAGAGGTCAGTTCTCCTAAAACTTGTGTGATTGTAAAAACAAATGCAAATGTTGTTTCTATTGGTCATGCACTGAGCTTCATGCAGGCATGCCACTGAAACTGAAAAAAAAAATATTTTAGATGAATATGATTAACACAGTTCAAAAAACCCAACTCATTCAGGAGGCAGACCAGTTGGATGTTAATGTATACAATTAATTAATATTAATTAAATTTAATTAATTGATAAATTAATTATTAATTAATTAATAGAGTAAATAACATTCACCACTAGTGTTTTCTTATTTGCAGTACAGGGTGATTTCAGATCTTAAAGTTATAATATCATTGTATAAATATTTACAAGTCGGCACCTTGCTCAAGAAATCAATCAATCGATCAATTCCCGGGGGGGGGGGTACTTGGGTAAATTTTTTTTGGGTATGTGCCCCTGGCCTCTCAGAACCCCTATTGTCATATTCTATGGCCAATTATAGACCCCATCTTAGTCACTTTTGGGTAAATTTAATTTTTACGACCCCAACTTAGTCACTTTCTGGGAGCCGTTTGTCAAATATTGAACAACAGCAATAAATACGGTACCATTTTTTCGGCGAATATTTCCGTTCATAAATCACAACTTGCCAGATTTTCGTACTCTCAAAATCCCGGAAAAGTGTGACCCCATTCTAGTCACCCTATAAAAAATGCTTGAAATGGCGACCCCATTATAGTAAGTCCAGTCCTGAAAATGCGACCCCATCCAGCGGCACATCCCCATTAGCCCATTTATAGGAAGTGCCCCCCCCCTCCGGGATCAATTTAAGTGATTCAGATACCATACTACAAAAACTGTGATAAGGCAATGAAATTCAACTACAGGTGTATAATAATTTTTCATTTCAAGATGTCAGGATGGTTTTACAAACCCTTACAATCTTTATTTTGTCTTTAATAACAGTCCATGGAGTTGGGTGTCCCTGTGCTGGCACGGAACATTCCTGGAAATTCTGCATTGATAAAACACAGAGAAACAGGACTTCTTTTCAACACACCTGAAGTAATGTCATTTTCAACAATTTAAAAGACTTTTTGATTCTTATCTTTAAAAACGTAAAACTGATAGCAATATTTTTAAATTTTCTCACCTTCTGCTAACTTCTCATAAACATTGGAAGAGAATGGGCTTAAAGGTTGTAGATATATGTGTGTAACCCTAAAAGATACCTTGATGGGTTAAACATTGGTACTCCTTCCTTAACACGCTTAGTGGTATAAAAAATCCACAATTTGTACCCTCCAGAGACAAGCATCCCTGCCCCTTTCACATGGGAGGGTCTGCTAGGGGGAGATAATTGTGATTGGCATCAAACCATGATGCACACTTCTCCACTCACAACATATGAAAGGTGAAATATACTGATGATGTGTTTCACCTTTACCTTGAAGGAATTCATCACACTTGCCAGAGAGTTAAAGAAATCTCCCTCACTTCGCAGTCGCATTACAGTAAATGCGAAAAACTATGTTTGTGAACATCATTCTATTGAAGGCGAAAAGAAAACTTACAAGTGGCTTGTGGAAAAACTTGTTTCACTTTAGTACTAACAGACCAGGCTAATGGCTCTGAGCACTAGACAGAATACCAAACACAACAGGTATTGTAAATAATCATCCAAAGCGTCAGCCAATCCTCCTAGTTTGGCCGGGATACTCCTGATTTCTGGTCTTTTCTCGTGGTCTCCTGACAAAGACTTGAAATCGCGCAGTTTATCTGAAAAAAAAAAAACAGCTATAAATTTATTAACTGAAGCTTCTAAACGTTTTCTTGAATCCCAAAAAATAAACAGCTTACACACAGAGATCACTAATTCTTGCTTCCATTGTAGGTACGATTAGGAGATTGGGTGGTGACGAAGCATGAATCAGAAATGTGTTGTTCCAGAAAATACTTTTCTTTAAAATTTTGGCTTTTGAGACCTCCCACCCCTCCGAAATTCCAATGACTTTCCATGGTGTTTGTACAGATATTTTCTGGAACTGTACAAATCATAGTAGCTGAGGAAGATTCAGCTGGTTCTCTAGCTCTAGATTTTTTTGATTCATTCCCACGTTTTGTTTCGTCGTCTTCCAAATTTTTTTTCTTGAGGGCTGGCAGGAAAAATTTTAAGTAGACTTTTTTTTAACTTTTACTTTCATTGTATTTGTGTCTTTTAGGAATTCTCAGTGGAGTAAAAGTATGGGAAATCTAAGAGATGAGAAATGGACGAAAGTTTTCTTCAACTCTACTAACATCAACATGGAAGCTGAGAGTACGAGAGGGTTGTGTGAAATTGCGGACTAAAACAAAAGAATTTATTCATCTCTAAGCCTTGATGTGATTTCTTTACTTTTAGTCTACAAAGACTCGACCATGTTAGAATTTTAATATATCAAAATCGGTCAAATATGTATTTTAAATAATTGTACAATAAAACAATACTTTTGGCACTCACAGGGAGTAAAGCTTCATAAATATCTTTGTAAACTGATCTTATAAACCCAAGCTGATACTGTTAAAAAATAATTTCCATTTCGTCTTTTGCCCAAAATGTCTACTTCCCATAAAGAATTCATCACCTCATTTGATAAAAATGTCCATTGATATTTTTCTCATTAACGGATATCTAAAGTATTGACACTTGCACACAACAGACATGTAGTCGCATCCTTTAGAACGCTCACACAATTATTCGGGAAATCCCCCGTTTACTTACTACTTACTGCCCATCATGCCTGTGTGGCACATAGGGCAGCAACTAAGTTTCTTCAACCCTGCCTATCTCTAGCCAGTTTTTCAATGGTGCTCCAGCTGTAATTGAGCTCCCTTAACTCCGTTTCTACCGTTCTGCGCCATGTTTTTTTGGGGCGCCCGAAATCCCCCGTTTGACGTAGATATTTACGCACGAATATTGAAACAAAAGGAATTTGTTAATGAGTTAGAAACTGTCCATTTTCAAAGAGGACCATTTTGTTCTTTAACGAATTTCTATTGACACTTGCACACAATAGATATGGAATCATACCCTTTCAAACACGCACACACTTGTCCGGAAAATCCTCCTATTGACGAAGCTATTTACGCATGAATATTGAAACCTTAGGGAATTTGTTAATGGGTTGAAAACTGGCCATTTTAAAGGTGGACAATTTTGCTCATTAACGGATTTCTATTGTTTGAGTATTTAGAGGGGATTTTCTCCGCGTCTAATAGACTTGCGACTTTGACACGCATACAATAGATCAGACAAGGCGTCACACGCTTTTAAACACGCACACAATTGTCCGGGAAATCCGCGTTTTGAAGGAGATATTTACGCATGAATATTGAAACAATAGGAACTTGTTAAGGTGTTGAAAACTGGCCATTTCCACGTGGTGGATTATTTTGCACATTTTACAAATTTGTTTTGTTTAAATATCCAGAAGGGATTTCTCTGCGTGTAAAAGACTCACCAAACGGCAGCATCGAACTCGAACGCGCCAAAACGTTTATAGAAAGGCGTTTTCGCGAGAACCGATTGCACGCGTTTGCAACACGTTTGCAACGCGTTTGCGCACGACAAGTTTCACCCTGATCTTTGACAGGCTGGGCCTTGTACGGCTCACAAAACGGCGGCATCGAAGAACTCAATCACGCCAAAGCACTCAGACCCTCGACTTTCCCCTAGGGGGAAAAACCAATTGCACGCGTTTCCAACGCGTTTGAGCCCGACAATTTTCACCTTGGACTTTGACCTGGGCCAATTACAAGGCTCACGAAACGGCGGCATTGAACTCAATCGCGCAAAATGTTCAGAAAGCTGTTTTATCGTATATAAGGCTTATACCAGATGTCACGCTACAAGCTAAGTTAACACAACGTTTATTGAAACATCACTCAATGCAGAAGCTGTCTCTACTTTATTTATTATACATAAATTTTGACAAATTTCCTGTTAATATTTAGACACTCTTGGGAAACGTCATCGCTTCTGCATGCATTGCGTGCCGTTTATTTCTAAGCTGTTGGAGTCCAATAAAGACCGAAAACATAGCATCGGTCACATATCTTTTCAGCGAAAAGGGCTTTGAAAAGTACTGCCGTTATTTAGGTGTGGAGTCGTTTCGAGTCTATCAATAGATATTACAGCCTAAACTGTTTTTTCTCTTAGTATTTAAAGTAATTTTAATCTATTTTTGTTTTCGCGCAGGTAGCACATCCTTCAGACAACGCATACACAAAAACAGAAAGCTTTTAAATGACAAGATAATCATCAGTGTTTATTTTCAGAATATTGTGTCAAAAAGGCTCTGCTCTGAATAAAGTCCCAACAAAAAAGGCGTGAAAATTAAAAAGAAGGCGTTTTCAAAGTCGTCCCTTCTAGTTCGGAAATCGTTTCTCTCGTGCTCTGTGCGCCTTGAGGTCGACCTCAAGTCTGATTTAAAGCTAAAATAAATATCTTTTTGACAAAATAAACATATATTTGTCTCGGTTCGTAGTCTGGTAGCGTGCGATATAGTCAAAACAAAGTTTCTGCTTCCCTTTTTTGGCCTAATGGATGCGCATCTTTGTCGACAGTTCTGCTGTTTATCGTTTGTAATCTTGGGCTGTCTCGACCTATTTTAGTTCGATTTAAGAGAGAATCTTGCACTTAACAAAACATGAACTTAGCAATTCTTTCACGCTATTGTACTTTGCCTGTTTATGCCGATCTACACAGCTAATCTTTTAAAAACAGGAATACTTCCTGATTGTGCCTTTAACTGCTTGTTTCACTTCCCTGATTTTCCAACAGTACAAAAACGGGTTCAGAGATGAGATAAAGCAGACTAAAGCTGCTACAACTAACCAGGCCACGTCATTTTCTATTCCATTGACATATAACACAGCAGCAATGCCCCACGGAACATAGCACGCAACTAATGCCAACTGCACCCACATAATGCTGGAGACTGTTTTTTTGTATCTTGCTATGTTTAGTTGAACCCTTTCTCCGTTCTGTTGTCTGTTTTGTACTTGGGTTTGTTGATGTCGTAGTTTGAGGTGGATCCTCGTGTAACAGAAAATAGAAGTTAAAATGCAAAGTATGAAGATTACAAAGACTGCCTTATTGGGGATATCAATTCTCCACACCCTGAGCAATCCACCTGAAGCAGCAATTAGCCAAAAACAAGTTATGAGTACACGAACTCGCAATAAGGTTATGACATGTCTGTATCTCAGTCCCAACAACAGGGCGAGAAGTCTGTCCACACTAATTGCTGTCGATGTTAAGATAGATACTGCGCACAAAATGTAACTCGAAGATACCGAAACGTTGTAAGCATAGTAGTAAACAGTCAAATTCATCTTTATTATACGAAAGATGATGCGTGTAGCGTAGACTGGTTGTACAGTAAGACCCACGCAAAGATCAGTGACTGCCAGACATCGAAAGAAAAGTTTTGTTGGAGGATGAATAGAAGAGACGTTCTTAAGAGCAAAAAGGATCAGAGCATTGCTTACAGCAGCGGTGATGGAAACGGAAAAATGTTCAAAGCTGACAAAAATTCAGCTATGCCTGCTGGTAGTGTGCTGAGTGTTTGGTTCAGTTTGCTTGTGTAGTTTTCTTCTCCAGTTAAGATAGCCATTGCTCTTGTGTTGTCAGAAAATTAAGCTTCCCCTTAAGAGTTCTTGAAGTTAAGCAAGGTTTGAAATTTTTCGTTCTAGCTTGCAGATTCGTTAGTGAGAAGGCGATTTTATATGTCACTGATAAGATAACACACCCGCTTGTACTTTGCATGTGTTTTTTTGCAGGACTTTCTAATTATTTTTAAAGGAAAGAATGTTTGTTTTTTAAACTGACAGATCTGTCAGTTGGTGAGATATCGCAACTTGAACCGTTGGGATTCTACTATTTTTTTAGCTAACAAAACTGAACCGAAAGAATAGAATCAGTCACATATCTTTTTTAGCGAAAAGGCCTGAAAATTTCTCCCGTTATTAGGGTGTATAGTCTTTCCGAGTCTATCGAATAAATTTTTCTTTTAGTCTGTGTGCGTGTTTATTTGTCGGTGGGTTCATGCACACGAAATACTCTACTGATCCATATACTTTTACATATCGCAAGAATCAATATATACATACACAGTTTTAGAGCCGCGCACAACTGTTTTCTAATTATCTATTTGTTTTTTTAACTGGTGTCAATTAGCATCGGCTGTATTTAATCAGACTTCAAAGTTTGACAGATAGGCCATTAACCTACGTTTGGGATGTGCGCAATAAAATAAATAAAATTATATTCTCCAGGAAGTTGAATGAAACGATATTCTGCAACAAAGTGTTTTCAACCTCTGGAGGACAAAACCTTTTTTCAAGAAAAGGCATTTTTATTGTATTCCGAAACTTAAACTTCTTTTTTTTTCTCCTACACATGCAAGCGGAATTTTGTAGAGAAAGTCAATTCTTGACTAGCCAATGCTGACAGACTGCGTGGTGCAAAATATTTATTTTGCGGGAAGCAATAAATTTAAAGTTTATCTTCAGAAGTGTGGATAATTTGACATGTGAAGCTCAGACTGGACACACAATAAATGAATGTTTTAAAATGACAAGATAGTCATCCATGTTTATTACCAAAATGTTGTGGCAAAAATGGCTCTTCTCTGAAAAAAGTCCCAAGAAAAAGCCGTGAAAATTAAAAGGTAGACTTTCTCAAGGTCGTTCCCTTTTATTTCAGAATGCCCGGTCTCTCGAGCTCCGCGCTCCTCCTGCTCGACTTCAAAGTAAGTCTAATTGAGTTGTGGTTTTGACAAAATAAACATTTGTCGTTGCCCAGTCTGATAGCGTGGGCAAGTCCAGAATTAATTTTGTCTACTAACGCTTCCGCTTACCAAGTGCAGGTGATATGAAATCGACCTTAAAAATGGCTTAACAATTTCCAAAATAAGTATACCAGACTCTACCAGCCTACAGTTCATCATTTCAGGTGAAGAAACGGACAGTGGGAATAAAAACTTTGTAAAATGACAGTCATTTTTTCAGTACATTTCACAACAACTCTTGCATGAGCGAACATTTTCGATTTAATAAAGTCGTTAATAACTAGTCACGATTAAGAGAGCTTTTTCACTCGAATGAATAACCCTGAGGTAATCTTTTTTCCAGCTTTAATACAAGTTTTGGGTCTGATTAATTTGTTGATCTGACAGTTGGTTATATTTGGTTTCATTCAGTATTAGTGAAATAAAGACCTAAAGAATAGCATTGTGATAAAAAGAAAAGAAAAAGAGAAAAGAATCGGCGCATTTTAAGTTTCGCTGATATCTAGGCGGTGTAGAGGGGATTGAGCTTGTTCTCTGACCTTGGCCATACAAGGCTCAACAAACGGCGGCATCGAATTCGGTCGCGCCAAAACGTTCAGAAACATTAAGGTGTTTTCTCGACTTCCCTTCCCCTCCCCCCCCCTCCCCCCCCCCCCCCCCCCCCCCCCCGCCAGGGGAGAAACCAATTGCACGCGTTTCCAACGCATTTGCGCACGAAAAGTTTCACCTTGGTCTTTGACCTGGGCCATACAAGGCAACACCGACAACACCGATCGCACGCGTTTCCATCGCGTTTGCGCACGACAAGTTTCACGGCCTCACAACAAGACTCCCACTCTAAATCTTGATTGAAAAATAAAAATGGAATCTCAGACATGTAGAATCACCATATTTTTTTTTCATGGTTCTCTAGATTTTCCTTTATGGGCTTTATCAGGGGTTGGCAGGTCTGCAAACCGTGCACTGTATAAACTCTTTATCAGGGGTTGGCAGGTCTGCAAACCGTGCACTGTATAAACTCTGTTGTGAGGAATCTAACCTGCTGGATGGGTATTTTACTAATAAGCTTAATCGGGGGTGGAAGCGGAATCATTTGCTTTGGATATTCACGATTCCTGTCTTATTTTACCTCGATGATTCATGATTCATTTATAAATTTTATTCGATATTCATGATTCAATTTTCTTTCTTTTTATCCAGCTTTCAAAATAACGTGTTACCAGTTTCTGTTGTTTTGCTTTTACATGCAGGCTGGTTGCGCATTCCGGTTCCCTGTTAACAGAGTCAGGGGTTTCCAAATGGAGGGGTTTCCAAATGGAGACTCGTCTGGCACGGAATAATGCCGGAAGCCGATGTAAAATATTTTCAGTCGTATAATTATTTCTAAATATTCACTGTGGGTAACGTACTTGATCACTTTAAAGTTAGTACCTAAGTAAGGACATAGTTAACTATGGTAAGGATGAGATGTGAAGACAAGGGTACATTCGTGTACATTTTGAAAACTAGATGCTCAGAAATGCGATTTCAGGCCATTTCTGGAATATACTTGTTAAGAATTAAGTAATTGTCCCATCAGTTTAATTTTTGTTACATTCTATATTCACAAGCATGCAATATCGATGGAAGCATTTATTTGCGATTCATGATTCTTTTAGCCATCTCTTGTTATTCATGATTCCCAAGTTGTAAACACAAAGATTCATGATTCCTACCAATTTTACAGGTATGATCAGGATTCCGCTTCCACCCCCGAAGCTTAAGAAACCCTAAAGGTTTAAGGTTTAGTAAGGTTATTAGTTAAATGCCCATCCATGCCTAGCCTGCGAACGCAGAAGTATTTCCGGCCGTCGGTTCTCTTTGCTTCTCTTCCGGCGGGTGAAACTTGAGCCGAAAAAGCCGTCTGCTCTGCTCTCGCAGGCTAATTCATGTCCGTCGTTTCGGGTTTTAGCACATGCTGCCTGGATGTGCTGACTCCTGTGATGCTCGGACCTTAAGATTTCTCTGGTGAAGTCAGCCATTTTGAACTGGAACTGGAAGCAGTCAAAAAGAAATCAATGGCGCGATGGCGCCAAAAGTTTGTATGTGATCTCTCACGTGACTTTTTCTGACCGCGAGGACCTGAGCATTAAAAACAAATTAAAATTTCCTTGTCCCCAGAGCTCTCTCTAGCGTTCTTTATTCTTGTCGCTTTGTAAACATCTCTGGGGAATATATATCTTTTAAAAAATATTGAGATAATGAACTGAATGAAAAGTCGCTTGGATATTAATTATCACTGGTCTGAAAAGATGGTACGTTTCCATCTTTTTGACAGCCGTTGGTAAGAAAGATTAAGATCATTGACCATACAAAACGTTATTAATATTGATCATATCGAAGCGACAAGGAAACTGAAACAAACTTGCTGAGGGTTCTTGCTAAAAAAAAACCCATTTATTCTTCGATCGTATTGTTTTGGCTCATGTTGTTCTCAGATGTTACATAAGCGAACTGGAAGATCTTGATCGAATCCTAGCGGGAAAAGGTAAGACGAAAAGATTAATGCACAAGTTTGAAACCAACATGGCGCATGTGGCTTCTTCGTATGAATTGGTTTAGACTTAGATATAAACTTACAAGTTTTACAGCGAATTTGCAGATAAGCCAATTGGTTTAGCTTGTCATTATGTACATATTCATAAAGACGACTTTTCATTTATGTTGAGTATAAGCTTTATATTAATATTGCCAACCGGACACAAACGAGAACACATTGTTTACCGTTGTTTTGTGAGTCAAGTGCTGTATTTTGGTCAGTATTCCTTGATGTTTTTTGTTTTCATCCATTATTTTATGTCATCTGTGTCTGGTACACAACTCTCAAATTTATGCCATTCAATAGATCCAATTTCAACTTAATTTAAGTAGAATTGGTTTTATGATAATGCCTCCTAACGCATAAAATCATAGACATTTTCAACTATTATCTTATTTTTCACCTTTGAGGTGTTGTGACCAGGCAAGCTAGCTTGAGGCTAAAGCTTTCTTAGATGGGCGACCTTGACCTAACTACAGAGCAACAACAAATTTTAGCTCAGGTTTGTTTATGCAGTGCTTTTAATAACTTAATCAAATTTTGAGGAAAAGATCAGATTTGATATTCCAGCAGCAGGCGTCTGAATCACAGCTGCACCTGCTGCATCAGCCTAATTGTCATTCGTCAAATTTCAGAAGAAAAGTTTTTACAAACTGCCGATTACTGGCACATATAAAAGTCTAAAGAGATTGCCAAGAGATTATGACAATGTGGGAGCTGTGGACAAAAATGAAATAACTAAATAATAATTTGTTGTAAGTCGGCATTTCCGCATCATCGAGATGCCATTATTAAGACTAACAATAAAATAAAATGTGCGATGTCTTGAGAATGGCATCTCGATGATGTGGAAACATCAACTTATAACTGTATTATTTTTGCATGTATATGCTTTACAAAATCTCTTCTAACTAAATAATTACCTTAAAATAGCTCCACTACTACGTACATTTGGTATCAAAAGATAGACAATCTCTGTCAAAATCAAATTTATTGCTGTATGCAGCTGTTCAAATATGCCATAAGAATGGGATTAAAAAAACAGTCCCTGGGTGGCTTATTTTAATCATTTTGTCCAGGGCAATATTTGGTATTAAAAGTAAAATGTGTTGGGCCAGAAAAAATCCTGCTCCTGGAATCCTAGCTGAATTGAAAAGTTTTTGGGGTTTAGAAAGCATGTGTCTTAATTCCATCCTACTGTGAATTGGAATCGCTCCATAGTCAGATCACTCTAAGTTAGATCTCTCCAAGCAATAGTAAAATTGCTTCAACCAGGAAGTTTAGAAGTTAGCTCTTGTTTTGACTCATGGATTAAAGAGGGTACTAGCAAAGGGTGGGTCATGATCCTGTTTCACACACAAATTTAAACTGAATTCATGGTCATGTAAACTGGAAACAGTAGAATTCATGAATCACATGTCTTTTCTAGCTATTTTTATGCTTCACGTGTACGGTCTAATCTTTGCCCTATTTTCACGTGTCACAGTCTAATTTTCGCCCTTTTCATGTGTCACACATAAACCCTTTGCTATCCTTATTAAAGAACAAGGTATATTCATGTGCAGTGTGCTTGTTTCAACTCAAGGATTAAAGAACAAGATGTTTGTGTAGTGCACTTGTTTCTTTGTTTCCCCTTGGAGCGAAGTCACTTTTTAAAGGAGCGATCTGACTTAGAGTGATCTGACCAGATACCGTGAATTGTACTTTAGCCTCAACTATTCTTAACATTTGGCTTTTCTTCTGCACCTTAATTTCCACAGTAGAATTTCTAAATGACCTTCCATAATTGGTGGGTATAGATCGTCTTTTTCTTTGCACTGCATGTGAAAACAATTCATGTATATTATTGTAATGTTTTATTATTTTAATAAATAATTAATTATTAAAAACTATTACATATTGCCAGTTCCGTGATTGTGTTAGTGATGTTCTTCAACCAGATCATGACGATCACTTCCTGCTAAGATGGCTTCGAGGTAAGAGAGAATTATTTAAAGGATGTACAGAAATATTGTTGCAGCATATAAGCTAGGATGGAGTCATCTCCTGTAGGACACCAGGCCACTGCTCCATGGTAGTTACCAGCACACTCAAAAGAGTGGCCTTGACATCAATTTCCGGTTCCGTAATAACCTTGCTTTCCAGCCCTATCACCCACCTGGGGGGCAAGGAACTAATTGGCATATAGCTACTGGATGGGTTAATAACGTAAAAATGTTCTCTGGCTAGCGAGTTATCTATAACAGTAAAACCCCTATTAAGTGGCCAGTTGTCCAAGTCCCAAAAGTATTGCCGGTATAATACTGTAAATAAAACCCAGTTGGTCGTCCAGATTAGGATTCACCTGTTGCTTTTTCTCCAATGATTATTTTTGGTGGCCAGCAAGAATTTTCATATAGTTACGAAGTTTGGCCTCAATTGTTTTCAACAAGCTTATGACAGATAAGAGCATGATCAGAAATTGGAAGTGGCGACTTTTAAAAACATTCAAACTCGCGCTTAATAATTATCGTCTTGATGTGATACCATTGTCACTGAGCTAGCTAAGTGAGGATCATTTGATTTCCTGGCAATAAAGTGATGTTTAACCAATTACCATGCCTTATGCTAATTTTTTTTAATTTCTTGCTAAATACAGTATATTATTTTTATTTTTTCTTCATATATAGCAAGAGATTTTAGTATAGAAAAAGCAGAGTTCATGCTCAGAGAGGTATTTATATCTGATTGTAATCCTCCCACTAGTTGCTAAATTTAGATCACCATGTTTTCTGTAAGTTCAAAAATCTATCTACAACAAACGATGCTGTCAAGTCATATTAAGGAGACTAACAACAGTTTCCAACACTTTCCAGCTCTTATACTTTGATTGGTCAGTAGGACAAATCTTAATCAGTAAATGCTAACCATAACGATGTCAAACAAATGTCCAATCATTGCTAAACAAGTTGTGATCATTTTCATGGCGTCACTGGTTGCCATAGCAAAAGTATAACCTGTTAAAAACACCGTAAATTTTCCCTTAACGTGCTTATAACTTAGAAACCAGTTCGGTGACCCCCATTTTATATTATTGAGTATAAATGATCATATGTTAAGACACGACTTGTTGCAAAGTTAACAAAATTTCCAGAGCGGTTTCAGAGCCACCTTACATTTTTAATTTTTTTTATGTATTTTTCACTGCCTGCTTCTTTCGCTAGAGCTTGAATGTGCGCAGACGCCTGGGACTTGACAGTTTGGTGGAAACATACAAAGTTCCTGAGGTGAGTCTTTGATCATTCAACAAAATTTTGTGCAATAGAAATAAAATTACCATAATTATAAATTAAATAAATGTGATTATTCTCTGCAGGTGTTGTCAAAATTTTATCCTGGAGGTTACTTTGGTTACGACAGAGATGGCTCGCCAGTCTTCATTGATCCAATTGGACAAATTGACTTTAAAGGTATGGTACTGGACACTACATCACTGCAGGATAAATACTGTTCAGGAAAATTA
>NC_135760.1:13739269-13766126 GCF_052425735.1 Oculina patagonica
TGCACACTAGGGGACTGGTCCCTGAAGCAAGTCCCTGCAACTAGTCCCATAGTGTGCCGACTTGTATTATCCAGTGAAAAGCAGGAGCCACAAACAGCCTGGCTTGGTAATACAATAAAAATATAAGAAAAGAAAAAAACCTTTGCGACAGCTCATAATCTCCTGTCCCCAATTTAGGCTCCTGGTGAAAAGTTAATTTTTGGAGTCGCAGGCATACAGAAGTACTCGGAGAACCTAAGGGCTAGTATTGTGATAAGTTTGGCTTCCGCTTGCGACTTCATCAATCTTATTACACCGTAGTGCTGAGTCTGGGCATGAGTCTTCGCTTTTTGAGGTCAGCAGATGTATAGTGTAATTTATTCAAAATGGCGGCTAGAGTTGTCGAAAGTAACCGAAGTTAGTGCAAATTATGTGCGTATAACAACAGCTCAGTAAGTAGTACACACTCGGAATAGTACTTTAAGGGGTAGTCCATTTTTTAGGGGTACTCCATGTTAGGTAGTCCATTTGAGTAGTCCATGGGGTAGTCCATGGGGGTAGTCCATGGACTGGGGGTCAGTGTTTTGTCCACCACCGAAGCGTTCTGGTTCTTCTGACTGCGTCAAGCTTATGACTCCGAAATTCTATTTTCAATAGGTCATAAGTACGTAAGAGACCTATTATTAAATTAAAGCAGAAACCCATAAGAGTTGAAACGTGTAACGCGCGCGCACAGCGTTTGAATATTCATTTTGCTAAGTACCATATTTGGAAACACGGAGAATTTGTACGCGAATGCTTTATACACGTAATGACATACGCAACATAATTTTTGGTTTTGCGGTAAGTTGCTCGAATTTCGACCTAAACGCCGTAATTTTCTTACAGAAACTAAAGAAATACATCAAGTGTATCGAAGCAAAGTTCTCCAGACTACTTCAAGAAGATGAAACAGGAGAATTTAACCAAATTTAACTTTATTCAACCAAGCTTGTTCAAAAACAAGATTACGCCATCGAGCGCGAGCTAGCGCGCGCTGTGAATTTAATCCAAATATAGTTATTTTGATTGGTTAAATGTTTATCGTGATTTTCCAAATATGGTACTTAGTGTAAACGAATGTGCAAACGCTTTGTAGAATGCGAATCATAGGGAGTTGCACGTTTCAACCCTTATGGGTTTCTGATTAAAGCTAATTCTCCGTCTCTAGCTAGTGAGAACCTGCCTTATTTCTCGCTGGGCCGAATCCCAGTGGGGGCCTGGGTGCTAAATTATCCCCATGTCTCCGAATGTTTAGTTTTCCCGACCAAGATGTTTGCTTGTGTTTTGCGTGGGCGGGCTACCTTGGAGTCCTTCTTGCAAGCAGCTTGCAAACAGCTGCAAATAGCTCACAATAATTCAAGGAGTTGGAAGCAGTCATAGATCAGACGGTTCAGCCGTTGTTGATAGTTCCAACTTACGCTAAACTCTGCGCAGTTTGCTTGAACAAGAAACCATGAATTCAACGAATGCGACAAACTCGACTACTAATGACGACTTCGAGACATTTAACATAACAGAAACGTCGGTTTTCCTTGTTATATTTGCACTAGCTGTGGCAACAGTTATCAGTAATGGCTTGTTTCTGTGGACTTTCTACAAAGACCCTCTGAAGTGTCTCCGAACGCCGTCTGCAATTGTGATCGCTGGTATAACAAGCGCTAATTTTCTAACTGGCCTGGTCGTCGAGCCAGCGTTTGTGGCGTTGTATGTATGGCAGTACGTGTCAGAAACGGAGAATGTGGAGTTCTTTTTTCGCTTCGTTCAAGCCTTTTCTTTCATAACAATGAACACCTCATTTCTTCTCATGCTAGCCCTAGCAATAATTCAGTATTTGCTGATTAAGTACCCCAGGGTTTACCAAACCACCGTGAGCCCAAAGTCTGCGTTTGTTGGAGTGGTTGTGATCTGGGTTTATGCTATCTTTTTTGCCCTGCTGCCTGAGATGTTTGAAGTTGACGGGTATGCATACTTCTTAACCGACATGATGCTTCATGTAACACTACTCACGGTTGTCTTGGTGATTCTATACATTGCCATATACTACGAGTTCCGTAAGCTAGCTGAGCGGCATCGAAATGCAGATTTGGGAGAAAACATGGAAGGAGGAAGGTCTTCGCTTGAGTCATCAGATTCTGAACAGCAACGACGTCAGGCTGAGAAGGATTTTGTCTATGGAACATTCATTTTGACACTAATCCTAATAATAACTGTCTGGCCATTCTGCATATCTCTGTTCATAATGATTAATGACTTCTCAATTGAAGCGTATATTGCAGTGTTGCTCACCCAGCTTTTCTTGCTGTGGAAGTTTGCATTGGATCCTTTTGTGTTTGCGTGGCGTTTAAGAAAGTTCAGAAAGTCATTGGTGCTCGCTATGCAGCGAACCTGCTGTTGTCCCAAGCCATCATTACTCGGAGCTACCTACATCAGGGAAGGTCCAACGGCCAGCCCTAAATCAGAGTATGATGACGAGGATGTTGAGGTCACTGTTGTAGACAATAGAGGTCAAGTACAGCAGTAGGATGCTACATATGCTGTACCTATTGAGGTTAGACAGAAGCCTTGTTTTACACTGGCTTTCAGTGTTATGTGCATAGCGGCTTTCTGTCCGCATCCATCTTTCGAGGTCCGTAATCCGCCAATCACTGTCCACTGGCATAACCTTCTGACCTTGTGGGCTCATTTGGATGAAACCAACAATGGTATACATTGGATTTGATTGGCTCATTTCAAACAGCACGTCAAAAGACGCTGTCGAAAGATGATGTTGAAAGATGGATGTGGGAGATAGCTATGGGCATAACACTGAAAGCTAGTGGAAATGACAAGTCTTTTGGACACAACACCTGTAGATTTGTGAACCCATGACAAAAGGTTTGGGTTGTTAATTTAGTACTTCAAAATATCTGGATTTTTAGGGCACTGCTTGTTTTCTAATGGACATGTTTTAACCCAGAAACCAAGCTTTCAAAGGGTTTTATGGTTCCAGGGTTTTGGACACACAAAAAACCTTGGCTTATAGGGCTCCAATCTCTCCCCCCCCCCCCCCAAAAAAAAAAAACAACAAAACAAAACAAAAAAAGAAACAAAAAAAAAAACAGGGCTTTGGGCTCCGGGCTTTGGACTCGTCCCCAAGTCGTCTCTCCGTCTCCTATTAATATTAACACGAGCAGCCAAGGTGAGCGTGAGGGGACCTTTTCCTCCTTCCCATGAGTTTGGTCACGCTTCTAGCATTCCGTTCCCCACGAGAGACGACTGGGGATGAGTCAGACTCAGGGGTAAACTTGGCTCCACACTTGCAGGAAAATAATATAAGGACTCCAAGAAGTAAACCTACGTGGCTCCAGTTTTCAGAGCAAAAAATTGTAAGGCTCATAAACTCAGCACCCCTAAATTTTTCAGCACCCATGCCCAACACATTTCCATTTATACATTATTTAGGGTGATAGTGTACACAAATGTGCCAATTTTTAAGGATACTTTACCCAAAACACTTGTTGTGTGAATTGGTCTATATACGGGTGGGGGGAAGTAGCACATTCCTGATAAAATTGTATAGTGTTGCTTCATTTTCTCCCGGGCCCCCCGGGCATTGTCTATAATCCCTGGATCACTGTAATTAAAGTTGTTTTTCTTATAGGCAACATTAACAATATAGTTTTGAGTATTCCAACTAGCCTGCAGGTATTTGTTGTTTTCACTAGGTTCTAGAGTACATGTAGATGTGAAGTAGAAAGGTGGTAGCATTTGCTGTAGTTTTATGATCATGTTGCTTACCTGGTGCATAAATACCTGCATGAAGTTCCAAGAGCTATGCTCCGAAATGCTCTCTGTATCACAAAAAATGCTGTATGTTAAGGGATGTGGCATAGCTGAGTGCTCAGGGCTTGAAAACCAGAAGTTCCTGGTTGGTCCATCTTGTGGTAATTTATCTTTTCCTTTCTTCCCCTTTTAAAAGAAAAGAATAAACACTGAGTGCCTCACTTGTTGTTGGCAATTATCAGTAATATTCAAGTTCTTTGTATAATATAGTATTGTTGATAAGTTTGTAGACTTGCTCCAAGTCAACCTTGTATAAACGAAAGCAAGCGAGAAACGAGTGATAGCAAACGAGGTCGGAAAGCAACTGAGAGGGAGGTCGCAATCTGGGCATCCACCTCCCCCCACCCTGTACATCCAAATTTAAATTTTTAAAACAAGGGGTTTCTCAGTAAGTGAGCCCTGTAGGCTTTGAAAGTAGCAAAAAACAGGGCCATAACCAGACATTTTCTATAGACGAGGCAAGATCTTGCTACTAGGGGGTTCTGGGGGCATCCCCTTCAGAAAATTTTGAAATCTAGAAGCTCTGAACCTCTTTCTTTAAATTTGTTTTAAGGTATTTCTTGAGAAAAAGCAATCTTTTTCAACTTGGGATTATTTCCCAACAAAACATATTTTGTGTTTCATTTTGGGTTAAAATAAATCAAGATGAGGCAGATATTGTTTCAGAACTTTATGATAGTCTGGTTCCTTAGCCTGCTAATTTATGCACTGACTCCTTTTGCTCGGTGTCACTTTGTGTGTTCCCGGGAAAACATGCATTTAACTATAAGCAGCAAGGAGCAAATGAGAACCTGCTGCATTTGCAGGCTATAACTTTCTCTTTTTCACACTGTTCTGTAAATACAGTAAATCGTTAAGGTAGCACTGTAGAGTGCTGCTCTGTAAAGAAGGTTGCATGTTAGGTTTAAAGTTATACATAGAGAAAAACATACAGCATAGTAGCATAGTGTCACTTCAGTCATCTTACCTTTGAATATTAAGCCGCTGGGGGGGGAGGCTGGGCATAACCACGGGATTTGACAGCAATGGTTTGCCTGTAGTAGGGACTTTTGACCGTTTTAGTGGATTTTTCTTACAACATTTTATTGAAGTTTTTTGACTCTTTTGAACATCCACAAATGCTCTGGGGTAGGGCATTTGAACAGAAAGTCTCTGCTAAGATCAAATGCCTGGGCTATGCCTGGCCTCCCCCTCCTGCGGCTTAACATTGATAGGTGCAGAAGTATGTATGTCTGAGTCTTGACATAACAAAAATAAATATTATAGATCAGCAGTTCAGAAAATAGTTTTTAATAGCTCATTATGTACATAGATCTTATGTCAGCTGTCTTGACTTTGTTGGTACATTTTGTAGATTTAATAGTCATGTAAGGCTGTTTCTTTCAAAGTAGGACTGTAAGGCTGAGCAGAGAAAGTTCATATTACGTTTATTAAATAACGTGTAAAATAGAACTTCATATTTAGTATCAGAAGTATTCCCTTAAAGGAAACAAAAGAAAAAAAGAGAAGAATTGAATAATGCACTTTTGGTTTTCAAAAAACCAGATGTATAACATTTTGTAGTACCAATAGTTGCCAATAAAAAGTCACTTTGATGTTAAAGTTTTTTCGTCTATTTTAAGCAAGAACAGGATTGAGTGAGTTCACAGGGGGTAAGGTCTCCTTTGTACTTAAAACTCTCGAACTAACGTGGCAATATATGGCCTATATTAACATGCCCATAAGCCATTAAGCGAGAAAAGGGAAAGACAAAAAATTCATCAAATTTTTTTTTGAAGGAGGTTGACGACGTAATGAAAAACAAAACCCCCAATATTTCTACTCTTAGGGAGCCCCTTTCTCTGAAAATTATACTTAACACGAAATGAAGAGAAGTTTAAAAATGCATTTATCTGGACAATGGAGCGACAAAAAATGGGAGAGAAAGAAGAGACCTACAATATGACTGCTTGCAGTTCCCCCTTCTCTTCTTCTAGAAAGTCGCTTTTAAGATTTAAAAATCGAAAAGAAAAGAACTTGGGCTGTATGTAAAACATCCGTCTGATTGCTTAGTTTGGTTTAGCCTCTCTAGGATAAGGCAAGCCCAAATCTCGTGTGTCGATCGTGTAAAAGCAAACGTTCTTTGGATTGGATGCGCAAAGCACGAATGAGCGGAAATGGGGAGATGAAAGAAAGGAAATAAACGACTCTTATTTCATTTTTGGAAACCATATAGAGAGAAGACCGAACTTCGGAGCAAGAGCGAGCGTGAAGTCTACTACCACCAAACCGGAAATGAGAAGCCAACGACTATTAGAAAGTCTAATGTGAAGGGTTGCATTTTGCCCTAACGCTGGGATGATCCTAGCACTAGGATCTTCGCTTATCTCAGATAGGATGATCCTAGCGCTAGGATCATCTCGTTAGGACCAAATGCAACCCTTGACATGTATAGCCAAAATGCCCTACCACTTTCGGCATTTCGTTTTTTCAATTTTTTTCTTGCTTTTCCTTTTTCTTCTTTTCTCATCGTTTTGCTGCAGTTGTTAGCCTTAAACTGGGCTTGCTTGCAGTTCAAGAATTCCCGAGAAAGCATCATCCAAACAGGAAATTCTTGCCAATTGACCTTAAAAATCTTATCTGGCTATCATTGGAAAGATCTTTTCTTCCTGTAGAGAGCCTTTTTGGGGTCAAAGATGATGACGTCAGAAGTGATACAAAGAGCAAAGTTCGTCGTTGCTGGTTTTGGCCCGCACGAGCGCCAGTGGGTTAAATGTAAAAGTTAAAGAAAAATTTAAAGCATTATGCTGGCACAATATTATTTTTATTTTAAAAGTGTTTACAAACATGAATTGTCTGAACTCAACAGTGTACAGATCAACATATAAAACTTCTCGAACCCTTGATTTCTTGAACCTCACAAAAACTTGAACCAAAAGTCATGTATTCATCGAACACTGCAACTTTACTCCTGATTTCTCCAACTACTGATTTCTCGAACCAAATTTCATTTCCCTCAGAGGTTCAAAATACCAGGACTCGATCCACTCCGTAAAAACTAAAATCTTAATTTATTAGATGTTTTGTCTAACCTTAGCACCAGAGCAAAAGCTGATGTAATTTGTCAGCTATAGTTCTGGTGCTGAGGTAAGACGAAACATCTTAAAATAAAATTACAGTCGACTCTCTTTTAACGGACACCTCTATAACACAGACAACTGGTGTTGGTCCTGTCCATGCCGTTTCTCAGTCATTTTACTGTAGCTAAACCCTCTCTAAGACGGACAGTGAGAGCCAGTCCCGACAGTGTTCATCTTACTGAGAGAGTTGATTGTATTAAGATTTTAGTTTTTTAAGGAGCACTGTATACTGATGTGAAAGTGAAATTGCACACACATGGTTCTACTCCACATTCTCAGTAAGGCTGCTTGCCTTGGGATTTTCATCCAGTTATTTCTGCCAGTTGCTCCAGTTTAAGGCATCACAGAAAACAATATTTGTTTTCTGCACAGTTCCTTCATCCAAACAGCGTAGTGAAATGCCACGCCCATTAGAATAAGTGCGAGGTTGGTAGAATGAGTGGACTCCACAGGTCTTACAAAAGTAGTGCTTAGCTTGGTGAGTGTTGAAAGTGTAACAGAAGATATTGCCCTTTCCCTAAAAAACAACAGTAAGACCTGTCCAATATGTTTCAGTTTATAAGTTATATTCACACAATGGTTTCTATAATGTTGTCGGCAGGGGTGGGGGGGGGGGGGGGAGTAGACAATGGAAAATAGTTGATGATGACATTAATACTATTTTTCACCCTGGTGTGCACCCTAATGTGCCAAATGTGATTGACATGTTGCATGATGTTCAAAACATGTGCACCCCCAGCCCAGGGAGGGGAGAGGGGTGGGGGGTGGCGCTCAGGATTTCAAGTGATGGGGATGATCCAACTTTAACAGGGGCAAAAAGTCAAGACCCAAAAACATCCCTAGGGCTTCCAACAAAAACCAAAAGAACCAAGTCTTACCTCAAATCAAACGATGCTTGCTGTAAAGACGCAACGACCGTAGCCTTCGCTGCGCTGCCGCGCTGCTGAGTCTTCCATCAAGTCACGCGATATTAGTATTATTGAATCGTCACGCAACGCTTCTCCTCACGCGGTACAACATTGAGCATAGCCCGAGTATCAGGCCTTCCTGCGTTGAGCATAACTGGCGTACAAACTTGGCGCGGCTACCCCCTTGTATAAGTGTGGCGTTAGACTTTCTAAAAGTCGTTCGCTTCTCGTTTCAAGTTCGAGCTCTTGCGCTTCGGGCTCTGTGAGCTCGACTTGTAAGCAAGTCTGCTTTCATGTATATTTTTTCATATATTTTCTATTTCTTTACTTCTATGATGCCTTCTCGGGGGCAACAAGGGAGCAGCCCCCGGCCCCGGCTGCTCAACCAGCGTTGCGTGATGACGCAAAAAACGGCTAAAACTAATATTGCGTGACTTTATGAAGAGTGGCTCGGTAGCCAAGCCCACGGTTGTCTGTGTGTTCCTCAATCCGCAAAGCTTTTGATTTGAGGTGCATTTCATTTGGCACTTGACTACGGTATGTCTGTTGAGCTCGTCAAGCACACTGGAGGGTGTCACTGTGGTAAAGTTCGGTTTGAGGTGTTAGCCAAGCCTGAGCTCACGGCTTACGACTGCAAGTAAGTTTAGGTGTCCCGGGAGGTGTTTACCAGATTTTTACGCCAGTGCTCCGCCTATTTCTCCCAAGAAAAAAAGACGAAAAATCTTGAACGAAGTTAGCGCTTTTGCACAGGCTAAGGATTACGAGTTATAGCACTTTTGCTCATTTATTATATCGAAGCAAGCCGAGGTTCTGTCGAACAAGCGAGAATATGCAAGAATCTACGAGATGTGTGGTCAGTGGACTCAGTGCGTGACAATCTGCTGCGCGCTGCGGGTGGCAATGATGTTGCGTGTCCATCAGCATGCAACGATAACGAAATAGATCAAGACATTGTAAGAGAATGCAAAAAAAATGCTGGTCTGCCTCTGATAATTTTTATAGGTTTTCAATAGTTTCTGATCATTTTTCAACAGCTGTACCATATGTGTGAAGAAAGGAACGTTAATGGTTCTTCTTCCAAAGGAAAATTTTAAATTACTTCAGGTGAGTGATATGAAATTCAAAATATGGTGTTCAAATTGGCTGAAATTTCCAAGTAAATTATGGCTCATGTAGCTGCAGGCCTGCAAATGCTTACTGTAAGAGCACATCCAATAATTATTGTGTGCCAGAGTAAATTGATAATGACCCATCCCTCATCCCCCCCCCCCCCCCAAAAAAAAAAAAATCTGAAGCACAGAATCACTCTGGACCTGTTGCTACAGTTCATGACAAGGCACATTTACTATCAAGGGACTGCCTCGTACCCAGACGCCCCTCTCTTGTTTGTTCTCTCTCTTGTTTGTTCGTGGTCCCTCGCGCTTCGCGCTCGTCACCAGTCACTCGCGCTTCGCGCTCGCTTTGTTCTCTTTGTCGGAGAAAGAAGATCGAGGCGCCTGAGGAGGAGGCTGATCAAGGCATATGTGTACTCTAGAGTTGAGAAAAAAAAAAACAATACTGGCATCATCATAGTATTATCAGGCTCTTACAAAACTGATTTAGGCACAAATACTTAAGTTGGGGTGGGCTGGTTTTCCTTCTTTTATTATTGTACCCCCGGCCTCCTGCCCCTCTTTGGCTACATGATTTATAGAAGCCATAATGGTGAATATTGTGAATACGGCATAAAAAATGCAACAAATTTGGCAAGTTTTATTTCTTTTTGTTTATTAGGGAGAGGACAACATCTCCTGTTACACTTTCAACACTCACCAAGCTAAGCACTACTTTTGTAAGACCTGTGGAGTCCACTCATTCTACCAACCTCGCACTAATCCTAATGGGCGTGGCATTTCACTACGCTGTTTGGATGAAGGAACTGTGCAGAAAACAAATATTGTTTTCTGTGATGCCGTAAACTGGAGCAACTGGCAGAAATACCTGGATGAAAATCCCAAGGCAAAAAACCTTACTGAGAATGTGGAGTAGTACAAACTTGGCAAATTAGTAGTCTATGCACCTACCTAGTATATATATAATTTCACTTTCATGTCAGTATACATTGAAATCCCGATTTTTTGAATCTTCAAGGGAGATGAAAATTGGTTTTAGAAATTGGGGGTAAAATTACAGTCTTTGATTTTGGTGAAGCAAATCAATGGGAAATGCCTGCATTTTGGTTCAAGTTATTGCAAGGTTTGAGAAATCAAAGGTTCAAGAAATCTGTATTCCACTGTAGTTTATGAAATGTGTTGCTCATTATCAGTAGGCCTTTTGAGGCAGTTCTGTTCTTAATAAAGCTCTTAGTAGTGAAACTCCCAAGGTCATCAAACTAGAAATACAGTCAACTCTCTCTTAAACAGACACCATCAGGACTGGCTCTAACTGTCCATAAATGACTGAAAAATGGCAGGGACAGGACCAAGAGCAGGTGTCTGTCTTAAAGGGGTGTCCGTCTTATAGAGAGGTGTCCGTTAGGAGAGAGTTGACTGTACATTGTACTCTAGCTTAAAATATTATAACTTTGTTACCTTTAGCCTATTATAATGCCTATAGTCATTGACACAAACTATTAAATCACTGTTCATGGCTAAGAGTTTATAAAATAATTCCTCAGGTGTCCTGTAGTATAGCTCTTTCTACTAGCTACGCCAGCAGATGACTGTCTAGCTATAAAATCTGTAACAAACTGTTCAGCATTAACTTTGGCATTCTGTTGTGAAGCGTAGTTTGTACTTATGTTATTGCTCAAATTTTCCCTCCCTCCCACTGGTTATGAGGTTGGGTTGGTTACATGTTATGTAATAAACTAGGGTCACTCCTGTGTTGTACTTGTCTGTTGTAACGGTAAAACCGGTAATGATTGCAAAATAAAATAAAATAAATTGTAAAGTAAGCCAAAACGCGAAAGCAGCTTTAGTCCTGTGATTGTCCCCCATCCCAGCTGATGTGGTACAATTCTAAAGTTTTTGATACATTTTACCATTTT
This sequence comes from Oculina patagonica, assembly GCF_052425735.1. Classification (NCBI taxonomy): domain Eukaryota; kingdom Metazoa; phylum Cnidaria; class Anthozoa; order Scleractinia; family Oculinidae; genus Oculina; species Oculina patagonica. Next base: position 13,750,168 of record NC_135760.1, read on the forward strand.
AATCCCAAAGACAACTGCTACATTAAGAAAAAATGTGACCTAAAGGTCTTGACAACAAAAAACCTACCAAGTCTGATTTTTTGGACTGAATCCATTTGGAGCCCATTTGAGCATAGCCCAAAAGACAGGGCAACTGTTTTTTTTTTTAATTTTAAATAAATGCATTTTGTTTATTACAAACAGGACTATAACTTTATTAAAAGCAATGAAACTCTACAACAAAAGGACGTATTACAGCATGTTTGTTTTCACATAGTGCAAATTGAGTGCATGATTAATATAAATTAATGCCAAATTGAAGAGACTAGCTTCCTGTGCAAAGGTGTTTTGGCTCCTTGTGCAATCTTTTTTTTTTCTTGTGTGAGGAGCCAAAAAACCATCTGTGTAGGAGGCTAGCAAGAGACTGGTGTAGAGTTTAATTACCCTTCAACCCTATTTCTTAGATCGTTCTTTGATTTCAGGATTTTCTGCAATGAATTTTTCCCAGTTTTTTCCATCACAAGCCTCTAGTTCCACACTCTCCACTGTACCCTCATCAAGGCAATGTGGCATGATTCCATAGCCATCTGGATTAGAACGAGGGACATAAAAGCTCTGCACACCACAGGTCTTGCAGAAAAGGTGCTTGGCAGCATGAGTATTGAAAGTATAGCATGTTAAATGTTCTTTACCCTAAAGAAAGAAAACATTCATTTGATAATATTAAATCGGCTACATGGTTTTAAGCATTAGGCTGATGTACACAACAATGATGGTGATTGTATTGGAGAACTCTAGAGGTCTTTGCCTTTGTCTTAATGAATTGCTCGTCAGAAAATTTCAATTCAAAACACCCCTTAAAGGTACCAGAATCTCATTTTGTGGGTGTGGCACAAATTCACTTCCACCCCTTATGGTTATGGTTGCCATCATTTTTTCAGGCCAGCAACCTTGCTAAAGGGTACCGCAACAACTCTAGTGGCAGTTACTTGAGAAGCTCCCAAGTTGCAACCAAACTTGCAAGGCCAATGGGAAGAGACAAAATGGAGAATGTAAATCAGAATCTGTTGTGGCTCAGCTATGCTTGGGGAAGAGAACATTAACAACAAGTTTGATCTGGTAGTTACCTCTAACAAGGTAAAGTCATCTTTTGGAACAATAAAATGCTTGTTTTGCTTCTTCTTGCAAATGCTGCAGCTGTCAGGGAGAAAAAAAAGTTGTTGGGGTAAAACAACACTTAATCACCAATGCTTGATAGACATGGGGAATGTTATAGGCAAACTTAAAAACCAGATTGAAATATGAACATAATGCATCTGTCAATGTTAAGCTGATAGGTGGGGGGGGGGGGGGGGGGCAGGACATTTGTGGGCAGGACATTTGTGGATAACCAAAAGAGACACTTAAAGTAATAAACGATATGTTAAAGAGTCCACTAAAATGATCAAAAAGTCCCAACTATGGAGGGATAACTGTTGTCAAGTCCCCGCCTATGCCTCCCACCTTGGTCGCTCTTGGTGCATAATTATTTTTTCTTCTGGAAAGCTCACGAGTGCACTAAGCTCAAAATTTACTTGCAGTCGTAGACATGAATCACCGCAGGAGCCATTACTTCAAATCGAACCCTTCCACAATGGCAACCGCCCTTGTGTTTCACAAGCTGTTGTTCTTTTGCCTCCGCCATGTTCAAAATCTTCCAGGCGTAACCAGCGAGCGCGCAGTTACTAAGGCCACCCTCCTGAGGACTACCGACCAACCTCGTCCCAGGCCCTGTGAACGACGTTGGTTGAGATCATCAAAAAATATCGACGTGGAATCAGAGAATATTTGCACAACCTGTCTTCATCAATATGCAAATGTGGCATATTAGTCATTTTCCTGTTCTGCCGAACAGTTTGAAGAGTAAAATAACGAAAATACCGTAGATTCATGAAGATCTTGCTGATTGCTTCGCTGACGTCAGAAACAGGGAATTGTTCCACTGCCGATCGAATAAAGTAAGTGTGATAATGGGGTGCTAATAAGTTTGTCTGAAGTTTGCAGTGAATCGCAGCATTTCCTAATATCAAGTTACCGGTAATCTACTTTTAGTTAACGCAAAATTTCAAATTAATACATTGGGAAATCGGTTTTTCTGCGAGCTCAGTCTAGTGTAGTTTTTGAAAACAAACAACAACAATGTTCTGTAAGGTAAGTCATGTATAAGGCTGACGTGTTTGACGTGTTCCCCATTGTTTCACGTATTTTGTTAAAAAAAGACTTGCTCTCTATATGTTCATTTGACTTTGATAGCAATGAGGACCATTAATTAATTTTTGCAGACTTACCATGGTACATGTTACATCTTTATGATGCATGTAAACCAGGGCTCCTGTGTAAACTTTGCATGGTTTGCCCCCCCCCCCCCCCCCCCAAGCCCCGTGTGGGGTATTCCCATATGAAAGTGGGTGGGGATGGTCATCTTTCTCGGTTAGAGGTACAGTGTAAATTGTCTCACTTGGGGTGCTTAGGACAAAATCCCAAATATTATTAGCGACATGGTCTTGCTTGATTGCACGTTAAGAAAGAAAAAATGTTTTGGCAGTCTGCACCAGTCAGGCTGGCATGAAAAATGATATCATTTAAGGGTCCAAACAAACTTTGAGCCATGCCCAGATTGGTCTCCTTTATGGGTTTAATTCAAATTTTCCAAAGAGCATCCCTATCTCTAGTTTTGTATAGAGGCCTCCCCCCACCTCTCCCCCTGGGGTTAGCTCATCTTGGTATTAATGGTAAACTGATGCTTCATTTCATGTTCATGCAAATTTTCAGGAGATGTCTGTGTGATTGTAACATTGATTGCTGGCTCCGTTGTGTTACCTGCTTCAAAGATGGTTTGTCGCTGAAGGAGTTTGTTCATACACGTGGTCTTGAATGTGTCCTTGGTATTCATGCCTGGAGAGCTGGAAGGCTTTTATTAGGTAATGTGCTCACCCTGTTGTCGGAAATTATTTTGGGATGAAAATTTGTGTTAAAAAAATGCTCAAGTTTATACTTGAAAAGGATGCTGCTTCTGAAAAGTTTTAAGTGTATACAAGAATACCATATGGTAAAACTCTCTAAAGATAATAATAGGCAAGTGACAGGATCAAAAGGATCCAGCAGAGTTACAGTTAGGTTTTTAAGGAAAGGGATATGTTAATTTGTCTGGTCAGGTAGCTGAATAGTTTTTTTTAACTGAGACCCCTTCCCCCCCCCCCCCCCCACCACTCCCCCTTATACTGCATTATCAAATACCAGGATGTTGGTCTACATTAGATTGTCCTGTCCCATTTTCCATCATTTTTGGAGGAACTGATCTTAATGAGCATCACAAGGACAAGGAAAAGTTTGAGGCCATGAGCAAAGTGGTAGCAAAGGCAAGGTAAATTTGAAAATAAATTTGTAACACTGAGCATTGTCACTGGGGTTGTCAATCACACACTATTTCAAAGCAAAAAGTGTAGATGGACATTTGAGTTTTTAGTGGATGTCAATCACGTCCACCTCCTATTCTGGAGCCATTTGTTTAATAGTCCTTTGTATCCAATCTCAAGAATATTTAAAATCCTGTGTCAAAACTTGCTGTTTAGTTAACAAACTATAAGTTTGAGTTTTGTTTTCTGTAACCAGAAATAAAGTAAATTCCAAAATTTTATTTTGCATGTAGACTAAAATGTTAGATATTTTTGTGGACATTCATTTATGTATTTGATTGACCATCGAAATAAGCATTTTCAAATGTCTATTACCTATCAAAGAAATTTTCAAAGCCATTAAAAATACAATGAGATTCCAAAGAATTCTTTAAGTCTGAGTTGTCAGTTAAATAGGGTCACAAATCTGGTCACCTAGGATGTATTCTAACACAGAATATTCTCGAGTTTGAAGACAAAGGTCAAGGAAACATCAGGGAAAAATAATTTATACAGTGTAAGTATATATTAAGTTATGTTGTATTTCAGGTATCTTGTGGCATTTAGCAGTCCAATGAAAAAGCAAGCACTGGATCTGTGGGTGAGTTATTAAGAGTGATCCTCAGGGAATATCAAGTGTCGTGGGCAGGGGTGGATCTAGGGGGAGGGTGCAGAGGGTGTGTGTCCTCCCTGAGATGACTTGTGGATTAGTATTTACTTTCAGATTTGTTTACGTCACCAGTCAGATATGCCATTCCTTAGTGGTGCAACCTCTCCCAAGAAAAATCCTGCATCTCTCTTCTCTCACAGTGATCCTCAGGGAATATCAAGTGTCGTGGGCAGGGGGGGATCTAGGGAGAGGGTACAGGGGGAGTGCAACCCTACCTGAGATGACCTGTGGATTAGTATTCACTTTCAAAATTTGTTTACGTCACCAGTCAGATACGCCATTCCTTAGTTGTAAACCCCCTCCTAAGAAAAATTCTGGATCTGTCTTCTTATTCGCCCCCCCTTAACTCAACTTGCTGGTTCTTTGTAACAGCTATATTCTTGACTTCTCTACTACAACACATCAAGACACTCAAGAGAGCTCACAGCACACACTGCTCTTTTCACAACGCACTTACTCATGCCACCCATTTGGACCATAGCAACCATAGTGACTTGTCAATTAACAACATAGTAACACAACTTAACAGAAAATGGAATTAGTTCAGTAAGTGGGAGGGACATCAACCATAAGGCAGAAAAACCTAATTTTTTCAAACATGTTTCAAATGGTTTTCAAACGGATTGCAAATTTGCTTCAAACAAAACTATCCTTTAGCTCTTTTATGACTAACCCCCTTTTCATTTGGAGGGTTACATGTTAAATAAATGTTTATTTTTTTCACAGCCAAAGTGTGAAGAGAAGATAATTTTACAGCCACAAGGTAATCAATTTACTTTAATTTCTTTGATTTAAATTACCCTGAAAACTGTGGGAACTGCATTAGTACAAACCCTGAGGTGGTGTTGACACTGGCTTATAAAATCCTGCTGTAATAACATGCTTCATGTGGCTGTGTAATGATGTAGTTTGTTTAAAGGACTGGACAATTGTTGATAAAAAATGTGGTAGTGCTAGTATCATTCATTTTTAACTTGGAAAAAAAGTTGTAGTACTTGAAGTGAATTTCACTCCTTCCTTCCTTCACTTGATTCCTGTTAAACATAGGCACGCAATGCGTGCAAATGTTTTAAGGCCTCTAGAGAATTCTCTGATTACCCACATTTCTAGTTAAATTACATAATATTAACATGCTTATTTACCAGCCGAAATATTGTATTAATGTCAGTTTTACTTGAAATAGACCAAAACTAAATTTTTCCAATGATATTATTATTTTGCCTAACCTTCAAAACCAAAAAGGAAAAATAAAAAAAGAACACAATTTGCAACGGATGGGAACTCTATCTCTTGCCCTTCCGGCCTGCTCTAGATTAGCAGCTAGATGACAATCAACTAAGTGGATTGAACTTAAGTGTTAAAAGTTTAACATCATTTGTTTGGCAAATCTTTATTAGTCAGTTTGTTGTTTTCGATTCTTGTTTTATAATAAATCTTCCCAGTAAAGTGGCTTATAGCCACTTCGATTATCATTCAAAAGTGGCTCCATGTTTAATAATACACACGGGCATAACCTTTAGTAAAAATCTGATGGAGAAGAAATATTAATTTAATTTTCAGATGTGTTAATTATTTTTCTTATGCATCATTTCAGCAGTTTATGTCAACCCTTCATCGGGATTTAACTTTCACAACCACTTGAGAAAAATCACTAGTAAGTAAATAAAAACTGTTGTTAGTGATGGCGATGTCTCTTGTCCAATGATTCCAAGACTTCAGTTATTGTTTTTAATATTCATAATTTTTGTGGTTTATATTAATTTTGTCTTTTTTTGCAGATCCACGAAACCATCTTGTGTTAAATGGTCACCATGATACTAAGAGTCCTGGCTTGGTGGGTTTGCATTTCCATTTAACTTTATAACAAATTCAATTAAAAAATGTACAGGTTTGTAGTATTCAAAAGTATTGATTAAAATGAATAGTTTTTTGTTGGGACAGTTTTGTTGTTTAAGGTCATTGCCCTGAAATAAAACTGAACATAGATTTTTAACCAAACTTCGCCTACTGGTTTATTACTTTAAGGGAACTTTTAAATTTTGAAATAAATCAAAGAACTCTTCGAGCCACGACTGAATTTTTTTTGCCAAGTTTAAAAGTTTAGTTTTCATTCCTTGAAAATTTATGAGCAGCAGGTGATTCAAACATTCCTTTGATGCACATGATAACAGATAAACGGCGGAATGTCAATTACATTGATATAAGATATTTTCGTCTCACGTGACTAAGTGCGCATAAGTAGCGCAGTCGGGTAGGCATCTGACTGCGGATCGAGAGGTCGCGAGTTCGAATCCCAGAGGGGAGAGTTTTTTTCTTTTTTCCTTTTTTTTTCCTTTTTTTTAACCCATAGCACTAAAATGGTTTGTTTATTATATCGCTCCGTAGGTATGCATTGCAGAATAATTTACATGTAGGCTGTTAAGTAATTACGCTGTAAAAAAAATATATTAGACTGATTCAGGTACAAATGTAATATTGTGCTGTTTCATCTGAAAAGCTTTTTCTTTTCTTGGGAACAAGCAGCCACGCACTCGATTTTAGCTAACGCTCTGGTTTCTAGATAGATCCATCGCTTATGAAGCTTATGTGAAACCCGATTTAGTTTTCGAATGCTCCTACATTCGACTACATGTACTACGCTAGCTCGAAAGATAGACACGAAAGTCATCGATCGATTAATGCAGATTACTGGCTCTCAATGTTCACTTTTTTGGCGGTCGATTACTTAATTCTTCACGTAATTGTCAGCCATATTTTGTTTCTTTGCTTCTGGTTTTTCTTGTAAACCCCTTTAAATTTAAAAGACCGCCTTTATACGGCCGCTTTTATACGGCCGCCTTGCTACACTCTTTCTACAAGTATATCTGCTGGTCAGCGGAGTTGCAATGAGAAGTTTACAGATGATGGACCAACCGAAAACCGACCAACCAAGGCTACCCACAATACTCCTGAATAAATTCAGTCGTAAAAAGGGGGGTCACCAGATTCGTTTAGGAGCGGGAAGACCTTGTATATTCCATATATTTCCTTAAAAAATCCTCTGCGAGTACTAGCAAAGTACACGTTTTTAGGGATATTTTTTTTTCAAACACAAGAATTGTTCTGTTTTCATTTTACAGAAAGAATTTGATCACTACACCCAAAATATGAGAAAAATTGATAGGTCACCAGACTCGTTTACGAAAAAAACAACAATTTACTTCTCTCGCAGACTAAGCCGCATAGAAAAAAGCTGTCATTTTGTTTATGTGCGCGTGCCATTCTCGTACCGCGAGTCTTTGTCCCTTCTGTGCAGGCTTGACCGCTGGTCAAAGGGAATGAAGACACTGGGAACGAGGATGTGCGCACGCTAATTACGCGTAAAATTCTGTGCAGTAAGGATGCGCAAGGCAATACAGGGCAATGACCTTAACCAATTAGAATAAGCTGTTAACTGAAACAGGCATAATTTGCTCTTTGTAGCGATAAGTCCAGGGATGGATTTATGGGGGGCCAAAGACCCCACCCCTACCCTCTTCTTGTGTTTTTAAGAAACGTTTTGTAACCAACTGTCTTTCAAATGGTGTGGTATTATGCAATCAGAATGCTGTAAACAGCATCTCCATGAAGTGAATTTTTTTTGAGAGGGTGGGGGAGGGGAAGGGGTTTGCACTTTCGCCACCATTTCTTCAGCCCTGTCTTTCTGAATTTCCTGGATCCTGCAGTCCAGCCCCTTGATGTAATACATGTGCATTTCATCATTACTGTATTTAATTAATAAATATTTCTTTTCCTTTTTTTCATACAGGTTGTGTTTCTGTTGGTTGCTGGTTTAAGACCTGTTAAAGATCCACTTTACTTGGCAGCATCAATAGCAGGTGTGTAAGTAATGAGCAGAAATCATCACTGGCATGCAAGTGCTGCAGATTAACATTAAAATTTGATACTCAGCTTGATGCTAGTAGCTAGGACATGAGGTCTAGTTAGATTTTAGAACATGTTCATTGACTGGACGAGTGATCTAGATGAATGGTCCAAGTTTGAGCCCTAAGGCTGGGGTCACTGGGTTAAGTTCTTGGGCAAAACACTTTATAATTACAGTACCTCTCTCCACCCAGGTGTATAGCAGTAAATGGGTTTCATCTTGATCAGTGATATCAAGTGTCTACAGGGACGGCAGAGCCGGAGGGGCTGGGGGGGGGGGGCTTCACCCCCCTAGAATTTCCTGAAAAAAATAAGACTTACTAAGAGAAGAGTCTTTTAAGCCCCCCCACTTCAAACTTCAAGTCACTAGTCAGCCCCCCACTTGGAAAAATGCTCTGCCATCCCTGGTCTATAGTAAAAAATCCTTGTGCATGCATTGTATGTGGCCATTGTCATTATTGTTTATGATTATTTTTATTTCATTATTCTTTAGAGTGGCATAAAGAGGACAGTCGCATCCATTTGGTTTTAGTGGGACCAGAGGTGGGAATATATTTATAACTGTACAATCCATTCAAAAAATATTATAAATTATTTCAACACATTTGCCTGTGAGAGAGGTAATGGACTGGACTTCCAGTCAAGCTGCCCGGGTCCAAGTGTCGGCCAGCTGGGTTATTGCTCCACACTGGAAATTGGGGGAATACTTTGAAACCTGTAAAATATCCAAATGTGTAATCTGTGAAACCATTGAATAAGGGAACTGAAAGATTTAGAAATTAATAAATAAGATTTATATTAAAGGGAACAATCTTTTATTTTGATTTTTTGTTGTTCTTTTCTGTATGATTTGCCACAGCTTGACACTGAGTTTGCGAGAGAGATCAAATACCAAGTCCAAAGGTACAAATTGATGCTACCGGTATCTTCATGTAGGACAAGGGAGTGTTTACTTTTTAACTGAGATTGTTGTTGCAGTTAATTCTAGAAACAGATGTCAGTAGTCACATGCTATCAACATTTAGGAGAAATTTGTTCCAATTTCCAGGCACCTTATTTTTCACATAACAAAACAGATTTGAGGAGGAAGTTGATAAAATGCTTGACATGATTCCTCAGCAGTTGTTTCTCATTCTGTGTTGATTCCTGGTTGTTGCCAAAGAAATGTTAAAAATTATGCACACTAAATCCATTTAAATAATTTGAACATCTTTCAGACTTCCTGGAGTTGTTGTGTTGCCACCATTACAATCATGGGACCTTCATGCAGCAATTCAAAATTGCTTTGCTGTTGTGAACAGTTCAACAAGCGAAGGCATGGCATCTGCACTTCTAGAGGTCAGCTCTCCTAAAACTTGTGTGATTGTAAAAACAAATGTAAATGTTGTTTCTAGTGGTCATGCAATGAGCTTCAAGATAGCTTGTTTCATGCGGGCATGCCACTAAAACTAAAAAAAAAAAAAAAAAATATTTCAGGTGAACATAATTAACACAATCCAAAAATCCCAACTTGGGCAGGAGGCAGACCAGTTGGATGTTATTCGTATACAATTAATTAATATTAATGGAATGTATATATTTATATTAACAAGTCAGCACCTTGCTCAAGATAATTATCAATTGCTAAATCTATACATTAAGTGATTAAGATACTACAAAAACTGTGATTAGTCAATGACATTTCACTATAATAATTGTTCATTTCAACATATAGCTAACATATCAGGATGCTTTTACAAACCCTTACAATCTTTATTTTGTCGTTAATAACAGTCCATGGAGTTGGGTGTCCCTGTACTGGCACGGAACATTCCTGGAAATTCTGCATTGATAAAACACAGAGAAACAGGACTTCTCTTTGATTCCCCTGAGGTATGTCATTTACAACAATTTAAAGGAATGTTCCATTCTTATCTTTAAAAACGTAATACTGATAGCAAAATCTTTAAAGAAAATTTTCACGCAAGAGTCACCTGCTCACTTCTAAGGCCAAATAAAAAAAACGTTTCTCGTCCCTGCCCGCTTCATTTTTGGGGGGCCACTTCTCTTTTATTAATATTTGTTATTGGGAAAGTTGGAACGAACAAAAACCAACAGACGTTACTCCTCAATTACATGTAAGTACAAAGAAAATTTTGTAAGGCATGGCTTTTGTCTGCATTTTAATACGTCGAAATCAGGCCAAATTTTTAAAGCCTCGGCACGCTAGGTCCGTACTGGAGAGGTCAGGATAATTTTTCGAATTCGCTTCTGGAGAATTCCCGGGAGAATTTGACGATGGAGGAAATAACAAATGACAAAAAATGCGCCCGCTTGCTCTCTTTTTTATAGAAATCCGGATGAGAAACATGGTTTCTTTTACTTGGCCTAATTAATTGTGTAATAAACATTAGAAGCAAATGGTCTAAGGTTATAGATTGCGTGTTTGTATGTGTGCAACCCTTAAAGCATTGGCATTCCTTCCTAAGATCTACAATTTACACTCCTGCGAGACAAGATTAAGGTGCATCCGCCCTGTCCGTTTCACATGGGAGGCCCCCAGGGGGAGATAATTGTGATTGGCATCAAACCATAATGCACACTTCTCCACTGGACGTATAAAAAATTGTATGTTGTGATGAAATATACTGATGATCTGTTTCACTTTTACCTTGAAGGAATTCATCACACTTGCCAGAGAGTTAAAGGATTCTCCCTCACTTCGCAGTCACATTACAACAAATGCGAAAAACTATGTTTGTGAACATCACTCTATTGAAGGCGAAAAGAAAACTTACAAGTGGCTTGTGAAGAAACTTGTTTCACTTTAGTACTAACATGTACCAGACTAATGGCTCTGAGCACTCGACAGAAAATCAAACACAACAGGTATTGTAAATAATCATACAAAGCTCCTGTCAATCCTCCTAGTTTGGCCAGGATACTTCTGATTTCTGGTCTTTTCTCATGGTCTCCTGACAAAGACTTGAAATCTCCCAGTTTTTCTGAAAAAAAAAGACAGCTATAAATTATTAATTGAAGCTTCTTAATGTTTGTTTTCATAAAAAAAAATCTGCAATTTACGCACAAAGATCACTTTCTTGCTTCCATTGTGCTGTTCAGCGCAGCTAAGTGGGGGGTATAGGTACGATTACGAGATTGGATGGTGGCGGCATTTCAGGAGAGAATCAGAATTAGTCGCTGATGAAGATGCTACTGGCTCTCGTGAACCAAAGTTGTACTAATAATCAGGCGACCTTTTGTTAACTCTAGCTCAAGTTTTTCTTTGCTTCATCCCCATGTTTTGTTTAGTTCACTTCCAAGTTTTTTCACTCTTGGGTGCTGGCAGGTCTGTAGACTTTTTTCTTACTTTTACTTTCATTGTATTTGTGTCCTTTAGGAATTCTCAGTGGAGATGTGAAAGCTAAGAGATGAGAAATGGACGAAGGTTTTCTTCAACTCTACTTCCATCAACATGGAAGCCGAGAGGACCAGAGTGTTGTGTAAAATGGCGGACTAAAACAAAGAGTTTATTCATTCCTAAGCCTTGATGTGATTTCTTTGCTTTTAGTCTCCTAAGCCTCGGGACCATGTTAGAATTTTAATATATCAAAAAATTGGTCAAATATGTATTTTTTAAAATTGTACAATAAAACAATACTTTTTGCACTCACAGGGAGTAAAGCTTCATAAATATCTTTGTAAACTGATCTTTCTTATAAACCCAAGCTGATACTGTTAAAAAGTAATTTCCATTTCGTCTTTTGCCCAAAATGTCTACTTCCCATAAAGAAATCATCACCTCATTTGATAAAAATGTCCATTGATATTTTTCTCATTAACGGATATCTAAAGTATTGACACTTGCACACAACAGACGTGTAGTCGCATCCTTTAGAACGCTCACAGAATTATTCGGGAAATCCCCCGTTTGACGTAGATATTTACGCACGAATATTGAAACAAAAGGATTAATGAGTTAGAAACTGGCCATTTTCAAAGAGGACCATTTTGCTCTTTAACGAATTTCTACTGACACGTGCACACAATAGATATGGAATCATACCCTTTCAAACACGCACACACTTGTCCGGAAAATCCTCCTATTGACGAAGCTATTTACGCATGAATATTGAAAACTTAGGGAATTTGTTAATGGGTTGAAAACTGGCCATTTTAAAGGTGGACCATTTTGCTCATTAACGGATTTCTATTGTTTAAGTATTTAGAGGGGATTTTCTCCGCGTCTAATAGACTTGCGACTTTGACACGCACACAATAGATCAGACAAGGCGTCACACGCTTTAAAACACGCACACAATTGTCCGGAAAATCCGCGTTTTGAAGGAGATATTTACGCATGAATATTGAAACAATAGGAATTTGTTAAAGGGAACCTCCACTCTTACGACAAGTCGACGTTTAAATTTTACAGTACAAGGGAAAAATAACATTTAATAGCAGCAATAAGTAAACGTGTAATGGTTGCCCAATTGTTTTAAACAATAGATCCTCTTCTTTCTAACGATAGCGGCAACCGTTACACGTCATAAAGTCCAGAATGACGGCGCGCGGGAAATTTAAAGGCGACAATCTTTTCCACTTTTTGTTGCTATTAAATATGTTTTCTCCCTTGTCCTGTAAAATTTGAAATTAAGGCATTATTTCAAACAATCCCTTTAAGGTGTTGAAAACTGGCCATTTCTACGGTAGATTATTTTGCACATTTATTAAATATCCAGAAGGGATTTTCTCTGCGTGTAAAAGACTCACCAAACGGCAGCATCGAACTCGTTCAGAAAGGCGTTTTCGCGAGAACCGATTGCACGCGTTTGCAACACGTTTGCAACGCGTTTGCGCACGACAAGTTTCACCCTGGTCTTTGACCTGGGCCTTGTAAGGCTCACCAAACGGCGGCATCGAAGAACTCAATCACGCCAAAGCACTCAGACCCTCGACTTTCCCCCAGGGGGAAAAACCAATTGCACGCGTTTCCAACGCGTTTGAGCCCGACAATTTTCACCTTGGACTTTGACCTGGGCCAATTACAAGGCTCACGAAACGGCGGCATTGAACTCAATCGCGCAAAATGTTCAGAAAGCTGTTTTATCGTATATAAGGCTTATACCAGATGTCACGCTACAAGCTAAGATAACGCAACGTTTATTGAAACATCACTCAATGCAGAAGCTGTCTCTACTTTATTTATTATACATAAATTTTGACAAATTTCCTGTTAATATTTAGACACTCTTGGGAAACGTCATCGCTTCTGCATGCATTGCGTGCCGTTTATTTCTAAGCTGTTGGAGTCCAATAAAGACCGAAAACATAGCATCGGTCACATATCTTTTCAGCGAAAAGGGCTTTGAAAAGTACTGCCGTTATTTAGGTGTGGAGTCGTTTCGAGTCTATCAATAGATATTACAGCCTAAACTGTTTTTTCTCTTAGTATTTAAAGTAATTTTAATCTATTTTTGTTATCACGCAGGTAGTACATCCTTCAGACAACGCATACACAAAAACAGAAAGCTTTTAAATGACAAGATAATCATCAGTGTTTATTTTCAGAATATTGTGTCAAAAAGGCTCTGCTCTGAATAAAGTCCCAACAAAAAAGGCGTGAAAATTAAAAAGAAGGCGTTCTCAAAGTCGTCCCTTCTAGTTCGGAAATCGTTTCTCTCGTGCTCTGTGCGCCTTGAGGTCGACCTCAAGTCTGATTTAAAGCTAAAATAAATATCTTTTTGACAAAATAAACATATATTTGTCTCGGTTCGTAGTCTGGTAGCGTGCGATATAGTCAAAACAAAGTTTCTGCTTCCCTTTTTTGGCCTAATGGATGCGCATCTTTGTCGACAGTTCTGCTGTTTATCGTTCGTAATTTTGTGCTGTCTTTACCAGTTTTAGTTTGATTTAAGAGAGAATCTTGCACTTTGCAAGACATGAACTTAGCAATTATTTCACGCTATTTGGACACTCAATTGTACTTTGCCTGTTTATGTCGATCTACACAGCTAATCTTTTAAAAACAGGAATACTTCCCGATTGTGCCTTTAACTGCTTGTTTCACTTCCCTGATTTTCCAACAGTACAAAAACGGGTTCAGAGATGAGTTAAAGCAGACTAGAGCTGCTACAACTAACCAGGCCACGTCATTTTCTATTCCATTGACATATAACACAGCAGCAATGCGCCACGGAACATAGCACGCAACTAATGCCAACTGCACCCACATAATGCTGGAGACTGTTTTTTTGTATCTTGCTATGTTTAGTGGAATCCCTTCTCCGTTCTGTTGTCTGTTTTGTACTTGGGTTTGTTGATGTCGTAGTTTGAGGTGGATCCTCGTGTAACAGAAAATAGAAGTTAAAATGCAAAGTATGAAGATTACAAAGACTGCCTTATTGGGGATATCAATTCTCCACACCCTGAGCAATCCACCTGAAGCAGCAATTAGCCAAAAACAAGTTATGAGTACACGAACTCGCAATAAGGTTACGACATGTCTGTATCTCAGTCCCAACAACAGGGCGAGAAGCCTGTCCACACTAATTGCTGTCGATGTTAAGATAGATACTGCGCACAAAATGTAACTCGAAGATACCGAAACGTTGTAAGCATAGTAGTAAACAGTCAAATTCATCTTTATTATACGAAAGATGATGCGTGTAGCGTAGACTGGTTGTACAATAAGACCCACGCAAAGATCAGTGACTGCCAGACATCGAAAGAAAAGTTTTGTTGGAGGATGAATAGAAGAGACGTTCTTAAGAGCAAAAAGGATCAGAGCATTGCTTACAGCAGCGGTGATGGAAAGAAAAATGTTCAAAGCTGACAAAAATTCAGCTATGCCTGCTGGTAGTGTGCTGAGTGTTTGGTTCAGTTTGCTTGTGTAGTTTTCTTCTCCAGTTAAGATAGCCATTGCTCTTGTGTTGTCAGAAAATTAAGCTTTCCTTTAAGAGTTCTTGAAGTTAAGCAAGGTTTGAAATTTTTCGTTCTAGCTTGCAGATTCGTTAGTGAGAAGGCGATTTTATATGTCACTGATAAGATAACACATCCGCTTATACTTTGCATATGTTTTTTTGCACGACTTTCTAATTATTTTTAAAGGAAAGAATGTTTGTTTTTTATACTGACAGATCTGTCAGTTGGTGAGATATCGCAACTTGAAACGTTGGGATTCTACTATTTCTTAGCTAATAAAACTGAACCGAAAGAATAGAATCAGTCGCATATCTTTTTTAGCGAAAAGGCCTGAAAATTTCTCCCGTTATTAGGGTGTATATAGTCTTTCCGAGTCTATCGAATAAATTTTTCTTTTAGTCTGTGTGCGTGTTTATTTGTCGGTGGGTTCATGCACACGAAATACTCTACTGATCCATATACTTTTACATATCGCAAGAATCAATATATACATACACAGTTTTAGAGCCGCGCACAACTGTTTTCTAATTATCTATTTGTTTTTTTAACTGGTGTCAATTACAGTGGAACCCCGATATAACGATATGCCAAGGGAGCAGTAAAATTATATCGTTATATCGAGGAATCGTTATATCGAAACTCCCGATATAACGATATGTTCGTAAAATAACCGAAAATATCGTTATATCGGGGTGAACCTAACATATACTTTTTTACTGGATAAAGGAACTTAAAATACAGTATCATTTTCGTATATCATCGTATAAAGCTGTTGTCAGAAACGTTAGAGATAACCCCTTTACTGTTATGTTATTGTATCAAATTCAGTGTTTTGCTTAAATTGTGACTGTGTATTTATAATATCGTTATATCGGGGAAGATTTTACGCTCGGTTCGCTAAATTCTCATCGTTATATCGGGAATATCGTTATATCGAAGATCGTTATATCGGGGTTCTGTCCCATACATTTTACTGTAACTTTTGCCGGGACATAGAATATTCATCGTTATATCGGGAATATCGTTATATCGAGGATCGTTATATCGGAGTTCCGCTGCATCGGTTGTGT